>NC_056746.1:1343025299-1343127966 GCF_019279795.1 Protopterus annectens
GATGAGGGCCAGATATATTGGAATGATCACCTCCTTGGATCTAGATGACATGTTCTTGCTTTTGTGCAACATAGAATGGTTTCCGTACTACCATAGTGAAGGCCCAGAACACAGTCTACATGTGTCCTCAAATCTCTGGCTACTGTGTCTACTCATAGGTGTGTGTTATTAATAAGGTAGTTTCCAGGGGTAGTCAGATTACCAAAGGATGTATTTGTGCATTTCTTGACATTGACTTTTAGACTGATTCTGGCACCAGTTAATTGTCTGAGCCAGCCCCCCTTGGAGGATATTGGTATCTTGGGTGGACTCTGACTGCACCTAGTTTGCAGTCACTTGCAAACTTGGTCAGCCAGAGGCCATTAATTTTGAACACGACTTCAGAGAAATGTATACCAAAAAGGAGCAGACCCATCACAGATCCTGAGGGACTCTGCTAGTGACTTGCTGCTTTGTTGAGGTGGACAGCTATCCAGTGGTTGACATAGGGGTTTTTCTCCCAGTTCTGTGAGTTTGTCTCCAATGCCTGAGTGAGGTATTGCATCCAATGCCCTGTCCAGCTCAAGACTGGCAGTATGCACTGCTTTGCTTTAGCCCTTTCCCTTGGTGACCTTTATTGAAGCTTTCATGCTAGTAGGAGTGGTTTGCCCTAGATGAAAACAAACTGGGTTGGATCCAATAATGGAAGATTTCCTAAATCACTGTTTATTTCCATGATAATTCTTTTCATGGTTTTCCAAATGAGACTAGTCAGACTTATGGGTTTCCAGTTACATGTATCTGTAGATAGCCTGTCTCTCTGAGAGAGCTAAGCTAACCATTGCAGGTCTCTGTTATTGAAGCAAGACGCCTGTTTTGTGAGCCATGGTCAAATAGCGAGCCTGATGGTTGTGATAGGGCAGGTTTCATGCTATTTTGGAAGTTTCATTGGAAATTATCAGGGCCTATCAACACGGTGCTCTTGGTTTGGGAAATCACATTGAGGACTTGCTCCTAGTGATGGTTAGGAGGGGGGTTATGTTCAATGGTATTTCTCAGAGGTGGCTTGAGTGAGGAGTAAATCTAGAGTGGACTCTGGCCAGTAGATTTGCTCCATCTTCTGGCTCAATGTAGGTGGGTCCATTTACAAATAGTTCTGCACAGTATTATGCAGTGCCTTTGAAGTTGTAAACCTGTCTCTTCAGCAGGTCCTATTTATGTCACATGCCAGGTTAAGGTCCCTGGAGTAGGTGACTCCTGTCAAATTTGACTTGAGTATAGATCAGATATTACACCATAGCCCAGGCACAAGTCTCCTCTAAGTAGGCTGTATGCTACTGAGTACAGTGACAGTGACTTCAGTCTGTCAGTGTATGACATGTTGGAGACCCTGAATTTTCTTGGTTAGAAATCTCGGAGGTCTCTGTTTGCTGCAGGTGTATGATAAGGTACGTACCAAAGGGAGCATTGTACTTGATTATTAGACTGATGAGGGGACAGGTACAAGGGAGTTGTAACCTCTTGCTCTTGACGCAATGCCTTTCTTAATGAGGTGGGCAATGTGGAATGCCTTCCTTACCAGAGAAGACACATGGTGGTCAACATTAAGGCCACAGTCAATTTGCATTCTCAAGTCTCTCACTACTGAGTTGGTATTTAAACAATAATAATTAGGGAAATCATTTCTACCAAAGGGGATGATGCATTTTTAGCATTTTTAGCACTTGAGTTTGAGTCCATGGCTTTAGCACCAATCCTTCATTTAAGTCCCTAAAAGTATATGGACATAATTTGGGGATTTAATAATTGCTCCTAATTTGCTGTCATCAGCGAACTTGGCCACAGACCCTCAGTTTTGGCCTGAACTTCTGAGAAGTATATAGTCCAAACAATAGGGGGTCCAGCACTGATCCCTGTGGAACCCCACTGGTGACATGTATGCTGACTGAGGGCAAGTCCCCAGCTTTGATTGTGATCTGTTGGTGAGCCAGTTAGCAACACACTTGATAACATAAGGGTTGATATTCAGCTGGGTGAGTGTATCAATGTTGCCTGAATTTGGGATTGTGCCAAAGACTTTAGCCAAGTCCAACTAGACTGCATGCACAGATTTGCCTTTGTCTGTGGTTTATTTATTCATTTATAAGGTTTGTGATGATTCTTTCCATGGTCTTACAGATAAGGCTCGTTAAGCTTATGGCTCTGTAGTTTTCAAGGTCTGTTGCTGTAGCCCTTTATGAAGGGTGATGATGGTTGCTTTTCCCCATTCAATATGGACAAAACCAGTACACCGGCTTTGAGTGAAGCAAGCACCTAATGGAACTGCTAACTCATGTTTTAGATCATTCAAAATGCAACCTGGGATGCCCTCTGGTTCCATAGGGGTTCTGGTTTTCGCCTTGAAGAGAGCATTAATGACCAACTCTTTGGAGATGCAAGGTGGTGGAGATGAGGAAATGCTTTCTGGCATGTTTTGAGGGGACAGGGGGTTGAAAGTGTCACCAAACCTGTCAGCTAACAGGTTAGCTATTTAGCAGGACTAGTTTGTGTGATGCCATCCACAGCTAGTTCAGCACATGTCTGGGTCCTGCCTTCTAGGTTACAAATATAGTTGAAGAATGCCTTATGGTTCTCTTTAGCTACGGTTGCTATTTTTTTTTTTTTTTTGAAGTTGCCCCTAGAGGATTTTGCAAGTTTTCATATTTGCTTGCTCAAACAGAGTGTATTAAGTGCTAGGACCTCTTTTTTTATTCTTGGACAGCGATTTCTTCCTCTTATTGTATAACCTGTTGAGGCTAAACGTTCACTGGGGAGTGGGGCTTGTTTTTTCTTGAGGATCTTGTTTCTGATCCTATCAGTACAGCTGTGTCTATACATTTGTATAAGTGTTTGTACAGGACACAAGTTTATACCTTAGTATAGTTGTCAATTTGTGGGAATGACTGCTTGGAAGTTGTTTATGCCATCACTTAGGAGGGTATAATTAGCTTTGACAATTTTTAGCCTGATTTCTCCTCAGATGGGTTCCGGTGTAATTTTTACTTCAAATGTGACTGATTTGTGGTAAGATTTAACCAGTGAGGGTCCTACACTTGTGGTGGTGCAACCGGTGCCCATGTTGGTAAGGACCAGGTTGAGGATGTTTAAGCCCCTTGTGGGGTTGCATACTATTTGTTCTAGGGCATTTGTGTTAAAAAAAAACGTCCAGGAACCTTTGTGCAAACATGTTGGAACTTGTATAAGTTTCCCAGTCAGTGTAGGGATAGTTACAATTGCCCATGACACGAGTGTTTGGTTCTAACTTGATTGACTCGAGTAGGTTCAAATAAGCAGTGTAGGTATCTTGGTTCATTGGGGGGGGGGGGCTATAGCTAAAGATGATTTGGGGGGAGTCTTGCCTACAGTTATTTGAACTTAGAGTAACTCCATGGAGTTTTCATATCTAACCAGTCTAGAGGTGTTTTTATCTTTGATGAAGATAAGATACTCCTCCTTTGGTTCTCACATGTTCATTTTGTGGTCAAAGTGTGGAAAGCATTGTATCCTTGCTAGGCCCCGGGGTACTCTGAGGCCCTGAATCAAGTTTCTGTGAGTGCACAGATGTCAACATTTGCCAGGGAGAGGAGTGCTTTTAGAGAATGCAGTTTCTGATTTAACTCCTAAACGTAAGCAGCATAACCCTAATTTATTTGAGAGGGATATTTTCACGTTGGAAATGTTGTTCTTGAAACCTTGCCTAAATAAAGCACTTGGGGGAGGCACGTGCATTAGTCTGTAACTGAAGGGCTAGAAGGGATAGCTGAAGACGGTCTTTGGCAAAGCAGCATGATATATCGACCATGTCATCCCAGGCTGACAGGGACTGCATCCCCTTAGAATGACACCAGAAACTAAGACAATTGTTGAAGTCAATTTTGTTTTGTTTATATTGTGGTATCATCCTAGGTGAGGGTAGAATGCTGCTCAGGTCTAGAGAAATACCTGCCTGGGATATGTATATTCAGTCATCTCAATCATGTCCCTCTTCATATATTCTAGATAGGTATGTCTCAGGTCATTCACACCAACATGAACTATGACTGTTATAATGGTATTGGTTGAGAGACTTGAGCGTGTGTGTGATCTGAGTGATCTTGGTACCTGATAGCTGACCATAACCTTCTCCTTATCCAGCCTGGTAAGTGGAACATCTGTGTATCTCACAATGGAGTCACTTATGACTAAAAATGTGGTTTAGATATGCATTGACTTGGGGGCTTAATTGGTAAGACACTAGTTGATCATATTATGTGTATTGAGTGCTGTATTTACTGTACTAGGTGTAGCTTCTCTGGTGTTTAGGTAAGTTTCTGGTGAGTGCCCCCATGTACAATGGTTTGTGTGTTGAGTGCATGGTTTGTGTAGGAGGTGGTGTATATAAGCTGACAATCTGCTCATGTGTGACTGTTCCAGATTTAGAGTAGATCGATCTCTCACAAATTGTACTTGGGTGATTTTTGGAGTAGAGGGTGGCTTGGTGTACATGAGGTAGTTATTACACTGCCTCAGGATACCCATTTCAATCGGGCTGGCAGAAGAAATGGAGGGAAACTGACCAGCCATAATGCTAGGTAAAAGTCTGTTTTAGTAGTGGGGCAGGAATGGAGGGGTGAGGTATGGATGGGTGTTCTAAATGGGGTCTGTACTAATGTGGTGCTCAGTAGGTGTCTAAACTAATGAGGGCTGTCTAAATAATATGACAGAGATTGGGTGGTTTTGTGACTATTGAAGTGGCAAAACCACAGCGGAGATGCTCTCTGAACAGCTAAGAGCAAATTGAGGACTTCTTGGCCAGATCAAGGCAGTTTATAAAGAAAATGCATCTACTGAAGATTTTACATCTAGAACTGCCAATGGTTACCCCCCCCCCCCCGTGGCAGTGCATGGTGGTGTGTACTGATGAACACAGCAGAGCAGTGGTTAGTCACCCAACTCTGTGGAGCAAGCGCAAACATGAGGCTTATGTCGTAAGAGTGAGCAAACTTTTTAAACAATTTGAATTATCAAGCTCAAAACTGAGTCCTACTCCAGCACCCTTCAATCAGATGAAGACTAACTGCACTCTCCTGCCACCAGGGTGCAGGGGGGCATCCTGGTTTAGTACTCAGTTATACAAACAGAACTTGATTTAGCAGTTCTGAATCTAGTCTGTGCTATAGCAAAGTGCAACAAATCAGCAACAACAGTCAGAAATCGGCTATACATTAAAAGTACAAAAGTGCAAAATACAGTGAAAGTGTGCAATTACGGTTAGCAGAAAGCCTCTGATGCCTTGGATTGCACAGATGAATATAGCACCGCAGTGGCTGGTCACCAAACTCTGGATATTTACTACTTGATGTGTGCTATTATCCACTATGTTTAATTTATGGTGAATCATTTGTCATAATGCCTCACAAAGGTAGGAAAATATGCCAAAATGGCATCACTATTTTGGCTGGTAAGCCTGTCATCCTGTCTTTTTAAATGCCAGATCTGAAATACAGGGCTGTAGGTGTGATATCGGCCACAAAAATAATTTGTAGCAGGAGAAACCAGACTGAACATTGCACAGTAGGAAATTATAATCATGTAATTTCTAAATTAGAATTTTAAACTGATGCAGTAAAAAGATAACCTCCGTCCCCTTAGATTTCTCTCTTTCTCTCAAGGAACAGTATGCTAAGAGGGTTTTGGAGATGAAAAGAGTGTCGGAGTGATGTTTATGAAGCTGGAAACCGATGGTGTAATGATGAATGTTATTAGTGCATATGCTCCACAAGTTGGGTGTGTGATGGACGAGAGAGAAAAATTATTTTGGAGTGAGTTGGATGAAGTGGTGATGACTGTACCCAAGGGTGAGAGAGTGGTGATTGGAGCAGATTTCAATGGGCATGTTGGTGAAGGGAACAGTGGGGATGAGGAAGTGATGGGTAGGTATGGTGTTAAGCAAAGGAATGCAGAAGGTCAGATGGTAGTGGATTTTGTGAAAAGGATGGACATGGCTGTGGTGAATATGTATTTTAACAAGAGGGAGGAGCATAGGGTGATATACAAGAGGGTAGAAAGATGCACACGGGTGGACTATATGTTATGTATGAGGGCCAGTTTGAAGGAGATTGGAGACTGTAAAGTGGTGAGCGGAGAAAGTGTAGTTAGGCAGCATAGGATGGTGGTTTGTAGGATGACGTTGGTGATCAAGAAGAGGAAAATGAGTGTGAGGGCAGCACCAAGGATCAAATGGTGGAAACTGAAAAAGGATAATTGTGAGGGGGAGCACAGGGAAGAGTTAAGACAGGCACTGGGTGGTGGTGGAGTTACCAAACAGCTAGTCTCTCTTACTAGCTTTGCTGTAAAGGTGCTTGGTATGAGATCTGTACAGAGGAAGAACGACAAGGAGACATGGTGGTGGAAAGAGGAAGTACAGGAGAGTATACAGAGAAAGAGGTTGGCAAAGAAGTGGGATTGTCAGAGAGATGAAGAAAGTAGACAGGAGTATAAGGAGAGGAGGTGCATGGCAAAGAGAGAGGTGGCGAAGGCTAAGGATAAGGCATATGAAGAGTTGTATGAAAGGTTGGACACTAAGGAGGGAGAAAAGGACCTGTACAGATTGGCTAGACAGAGGGACTGAGCTAGTAAAGATGTGCAGCAGGTAAGGATGATAAAGGATAATGAGGGAAACGTACTCACAAGTGAGGAGAGTGTGTTGAGCAGATGGAAAGAGTACTTTGAGGGGTTGATGAATGAAGAGAATGAGAGGGAGAGAAGGTTGGATGATGGGCGGATAGTGAATCATAAAGTGCAGTGGATTAGCAAGGAGGAAGTAAGGATAGCTATGAAGAGGATGAAAAACGGAAAGGCCGTTGGTCCAGATGACATACCTGTGGAAGTATGGAGGTGTTTAGGTGAAATGGCAGTGGAGTTTTTAACCAGATTGTTTAATGAAATTTTGGAAAGTGAGAGGGTGCCTGAGGAATGGAGAAAGTGTTTTGGTTCCGATTTTTAAGAATAAGGGTGATGTGCAGAACTGTAGTAACTACAGAGGGATTACATTGATCAGTCACAGCATGAAGTTATGGGAAAGAGTAGTGGAAGCTAGGTTAAGAAGGGACGTGATGATTAGTGATCAGCAGTATGGTTTTATGCCAGGAAAAAAGAGCACTACAGATGCAATGTTTGCTCTGAGATTGTTGATGGAGAAGTACAGAGAAGGTCAGAAGGAGTAGCATTGTGTTTTTGTAGACTTAGAGAAAGCATATGACAGGGTGCCGAGAGGAGTTGTGGTATTGTATGAGGAAGTCGGGAGTGTCGGCGAGGTATGTAAGAGTGGTACAGAATATGTACGAGGATAGTGTGACAGCGGTGAGGTTTGCTATGGGAGTGATGAATGCATTTAAGGTGGAGGTGGGATTACATCAAGGATCAGCTCGGAGCCCTTTTCTTATTTGCAATGGTGATGGGCAGGTTAACAAATGAGATCAGGCAGGAGTCCACGTGGACTATGATGTTTGCAGATGACATTGTGATCTGTAGTGAGCACAGGTGGAGGAGATCCTAGACAGATGGAAATATGCTCTAGAGAGAAGAGGAATAAAGGTCAGCAGGACTAAGACAGAATATATGTGCGTGAATGACAGGGAGGATAGAGGAATGGTGAGGATGCAAGGATTAGCGGTGGCAAAGGTGGATGAGTTTAAATACTTGGGATAAATAGTTCAGAGTAATGGTGAGTGTGGAAGAGAGGTGAAGAGAGTACAACCGGGATGGAGTGGGTGGAGAAGAGTGTCAGGAGTGATTTGTGACAGACGAGTACCAGTAAGAGTGAAAGGGAAGGTCTACAAGAGGGTAGTGAGACCAGCTATGTTATATGGGTTTGAGACAGTGGCATTGACAAAAAGGCAGGAGTTAGAGCTGGATATGGCAGAGTTAATGTTAAGATTTGCACTGGGTGTGACGAGGGTGGACAGGATTAGGAATAACTATATTAGAGGGTCAGCTCAGGTTGGAAGGTTTGGAGACAAAGCCAGTGAGGCAAGATTACATTGGTTTGGACATGTGCTGAGGAGGGATGCTGAGTATATTGGGAAAAAGATGCTAAAGATGAAGCTACCAGGTAACAGGAAAAGAGGAAGGCCTAAAATGAGGTTTATGGATGTGGTGAGAGAGGACATGCAGGTGGTTGGTGTGACAGAGCAAGATGCAGAGGACAGGAAGAAATGGAAACAGATGATCTGCTGTGGCGACCCCTAATGGGAGCAGCCGAAAGATGATGATGATGATTGTATATAATTTTTTTGTATGTGTATACATGTGTACGCGTATATACGCACACACGGATATTAATAGCATCAGTCTTGAATTAAATAAATGTTGGATGCCAAAATAATGAAAAATAATTGGACTGAACAATACACTTACACTGCACAAAACCCCAGAATATAGAACATCAAAGACTAAATTCTCTTGCATACTACCAAAACAGTCATTTTGCAGGTCAGACCTCCTGTGCCACCAACACCAAATTCACCCAAGCATGAAAGCACCCACCCGCATTCTGCTTGGAACTCAGGCACTCACCACTCTGACCCATATTTACCCCATCCCTCACAATCATCCCTGATTTTACTGAACTTCCCTAATTTTGTATTATGCCTAGCTGGACCCTCATACCTGCTGGACCACCGTAGTCAGTCAACAATACCAGACACGAGTTTCATGTTTGTTGTAGCTCAGAATATACATGCTTATGTAAGAGATATTTTGTAACACAGTGGACTGAAATGCCATTAATGGTCTGCTTCCTGAGCCAAAGGTGTGGACTTTGTGGAGATGCATGAAAAATGTGTAAAAATTTTAATCTCTGTTTTTTAATTGACATTTAATAATATTTAAAGGCTATCCCTGGTGGGTTAGTATAAAGCACTAAAGCTCTTCATAGCTGATGGGTCTCACTCTTTGCCAAAGGTACAGAGTAAAAAGCTTTTTTTTTATCCATTCCCAAGTTTTTTTGAGCGAGTTAGGGTAATATATTGTCTTGGTGATTAGTTTTACCCCCCCAATATACCTTATGTGCTACATGTAACAAAACCAATTGTTCTATTAACTTTTTAAATGATGTGGGGTAATATTTCATATCCTTGGAATCATGTTTCCCCTCCAATCATGTATGTTTCATATCACAAAACAGCTGTTAAGTTAACAAGTGTCTTTAGTCACCGTAGATGCTCTTTAAACAGTGCCCTAATGTCCTCCCACCTCATTCATATTTTGTGATGCAGAACTGTTAAAATGTCAGAGAAGTAATTACATTTTCCTATTGGCTAGTGCTCACTCCACCAATGGAGATAACAGGTATGACAGCCTCCCATTTCTATGTACATGCACATGCATAGACACACTCAACTCCGTTCTCATCTGATTGCCTTCATGGACACTCACCCATATTGTCCTATAGATAAGACACACCACACACACCCCCCAAACCAGGGGTGGGCAAACTTTTTGATTCATGGGCCACATTGAGTTCTAACATTTGACAAAGGGGCCGGAACAGGAGCAGATAGATGGCATGCTTTGAAAACATCACCTCATTGGGGGAAAAATACACATCTGCTACAGCTGTACTTTCAAGTAATGTGACCTCCTCTTGACTTGACAGCCGAACAGTATGCATATGTATACCTGTGCAAATTGTTTTGCTATTAAATCACTAGGAGGTCTCATTACTTGCAATTACATCTACATTTGGGAGTCATAACTAGCTCAACATGCAGTTTGAGTTATTGCAATGCATCTTTCAGTGTTATGATTAAAAATGTGTTTAAACTGAAGACTTAAATTTCTTTATTTCAATGTGTAATTTTTCAGATCTTGATTGTTTAATGGGTTATATAAAATGCAATAATTCAAATTAAGGTATTTGCTTCCTCCCTCTTCAATCTCACTACAGAAATCCCTGACATTCACTTTAATAAACAGGACTTGATTTCTCATCATATGCTGTTCCATTGCTGTGACAGAAAAGTAATCCATAACCACATAAATAAAAAAAAAATTTAAATCTCATAAATGTACAGCATATTTCACTTTATTTGAATTGCATTACACTAGACATGCCTGGAGAACTTTTCATAAACATGCTGTATAACTATAGCTGTCAGGGGACAGATTTGGGGTCTGTGCATTTAATATACATTTGCATCTGGACTGGAGTACAATGCAGTTGTACAAATGAAAGGAAAACTACAGTAGTATACTTTAAAGAACCAACATGAGCAGGAAGGAAATGTCCAAAGTTGAAAGACATTTCTTGTGGGAAGGGGCTGATAAAGAATGGGAGGCTGAGTCTGTGATGAATATTAAGCAAGCAAAGCAACCAAACTATAGTGCAGTTCAGTGCGACAACCCAACTGTTGGGAACACACTAAAAGTACAAATATTCAATGGAGTGCCTAGTGATGTGGAGAGAATGCACATTTTACTTATTTTAAGCAGTCAGATCATTTCTTTTTTTTTGAAGGATAAGGCAAGAGAATAGATAATGAAGCAGATCGCTCACACACACACACACACACACACACACACTCTTAGCCTTTCAAATCAGCATTCACTAATTTCACTCACTTTCTCTCTCCGATCGCATGCACACACACACACACACACACACACACACACACACACACACACACACACACTTCACCCTTCAAACCTGCATTCACTCACTTTCTCTCTCCGATCGCATACACACACACACACACACACTTCACTTTTCAAACCTGCATTCACTCACTTTCTCTCTCCGATCACACACACACACACACACACACACACACACACACACACACACACACACATTTGTTACCTTAAAGAAAACTTCAAAGCAAGCTGTGCAGCAACTCCCATTCTGCCTGGAAAACTCTGCAGTTTTATGGTGTAAAAGTCCATTGAGCTTAAATCCAAAACGGCGGGCAGTCCCATTATTCAAACAGACGCACTCCCGCATGTCCCTTGATCTTAATTCCGACAGGCTGACGGAGCTGACGTCATCGCGCATGTGATGACATCAGCTCCAAAACCATGAAAAAGTCTAATTCGGGATGGTTGGGAGGTGGCGGGCTGAATCAAAACGTTTAACGGGCCGCATGTGGCCCCCGGGCCGTAGTTTGCCCATGCCTGCCCCAAACCTACCTATCCCCTACTACAAATTCCCAGGTAGAAACACACACCACAGACAGAGATACACACACAGCTGAGACCACTTGTGAAGCTTTGGCTAAGTTAATTTAACTCAGCAAGCCAAGCTAACTTACAGTCAAGCTATTTTCTGACTTACTTAGCAATGTAAATGCTTTACAGCAGACATTTATGGGAGGTGTAGGGGTGGAGAACATGGCAAATTAACATAGACTGCTCTCCTGGAGTGTCTCGTTACCATGGGATGAGGAGACAGGCCACCTGCATCCTACAAGACTGTACAGGATTACTGTGGTGGATTTGTGTCTGAATCAGGGTCATCACCAGTGTGGTAGCAGCCTGTGCTGGGGCTAACCATGTGTGGTAGCCATTTCTGAGTCCAGCACTCCATGTCTGTTTTTAATGTTACAACCCCTTTTTCTAATATTTCTCTTGTTTTTTTCAGTTTTGTTTTTTGGAAACATACAAGTATTTTGATACCTTAAGTTTTCAATATTTGCATTATATTATTCTTCCTTATGGGGAGTGTGTTTCCTGTTCTGTACCAAGTACTTATAATTAATGTGTCCTATCTGATCCAAGTCTTCATACACTGAAATACCGGTTATGCAACCCTCAAAGGTGAAATTCTTCTGTTTCTAGGCTAGGAACTACAGAAGGGGCCACTAGGCAAGTTACTATTAACTGGTTCTTTTTGTGAGATTGTACAGTTATTTGGGGTTTACCTTATTTCTGAGCTGCTAAATGAAAAGCAACCAGCATACTATTGCAACAGGTAATGAGTTGTTAATGAGCCCAGTTAAGAGCATCACCTTGGTTTTAACAAAGTCTAATAAGCTGCTCATTCTTTGCACTCTGGTATTGTATTCAAGTTTAAATGTTATCCCTGTAACAAATTTTCCAAAGCTATCTGCTGTTAGTCAACTTCTGCTTAGTGCCCTTGTCTGCCCACTGCTTTATCTTGCACAATGTACTTTTTGTTTTATTGTCAACATGGTATCATATTGGTTATAATGAGGCAAAATGAAGATCTGAGTCAGCAAATTCACAAATCTCCATGTTTTTATTACATATCTGACCAGCTACCTGATAAATTTCTCAAATTATGTAAAATTCTCCCAGGGTTTTACAGTGTGCTTAGTAATGACCTGTTAAAACATTTTCTCTACATTTCCATTTTCAGAGCTGGCTGGAGTCTTGGACCCTGCCTCACTCTTAATCTTCCAACACCACATCATCTTCATCTTACTTTAATATTCCCTGCAGTTGTGTGCTATAATTGTAATTGTGTAGTCAGTTGTATTAAGGTATGTTACATTTATCACAATGTTACCTTTTAATTAACACAACTGGGATTATTTTAGGTTGACATATTTGGGTGCGTTGTCATCGTAACATTTTCTGATTTAGTGTTTTATTTCTAATGCAACTTGCAATTGTTATTGCACTCAAGGTAGGTATTTCTGTGTTTGATTTCTGCAGGTACAGTTGTTTTTCACTGTATAGATTTCTAAATATGCAGTAGTATACACAGATCCTTTTCTTTTGGAAAATGAGTCAAGTTACTATGACAACCATACACTGATAAGTGTCTGAATTGCACAGAATGACAAAAAACCTGTTGGTGAACACAGAATGTAGATAAAACAATAACAGGCAGTGTGTGTGTGTGTTTGTCATTGTACATGGCTAGATATAGCTATAGCTATAAATATATGTATCTGTTTATACTGTATATCTATAATTTATTTATACAGGGAAAGTCTGACTGGACAAAATCTTTCAGTGGAGGTCTGGGATAAAAGCTCCACAAATAATAGTTGTGGTAGAACATCACATATAAATGAAACGCATGATAAAGCTATATTTCTACAGAGTTGCGTACAATATAGTAAAGAAGAAATGAATACAAATTTAGTAATAGTGTTTCCTAAGTCAAATTATATTCTACACATCTGGTAAACACTGCTGAATGACTAAATGGGGACAGAAATAGAGATTGCTTAAGAAAAATATTACCCTGGAGTGGAGCAGGAGCAAAGCCAGGTGCTTTTTAATGATGTTTTGAAATCCGCTATTGAGGAATTTGCTAGTGAGGTTGGAGGACAGGGAATTCCATCTTCTGGCTGTATAGGTAGATTACAGGGATTCACCTGCAGAGTTATTGCCCTGGAGACTTCTTTTAATTTGTTACTTGAACATAGTGCTCTATTCCTAGAGTTTAGCTGAATACATTTCTTAGGGCAGGAGTTTTTTCTGGGTGATGTAGAATCTTATGGGATAGTATTAGTTGGTTATACAGAAGTAGATATATTTATTTATTCAGTTTGATTACCGGAGAGGTCCACTGGGCTAGGGGGCCCATTTTCAGTGGAGGCCTGCGGAGAAAAGCTCCACAGAACAAAGTTTATTTAGATACACATTTTTCAAAAACAGTAAAAAATATATACAGTATGGTTCATTCTCCAAGAAATAAACAATCAATACAATTACAATTTAGTTTGAGATAAATGAGAATACAGTATAATAGCTAGAAGTAATATTTAGTTATGAGTACAAATTAGTAAATGAGAGTAAGGTTAGGAAGGTGAAAGGTTAGCCAGGAGTGAAGGGGGAGGAGAGTTTGAGAGCTAAGTTGCATTTCCTGTTTAAGTAGAGGTAGGAATGAAGTTGAGATTTGAAGTTATTGTGGTTGCTGCAGGTCCTTAGAAAGGAGGGTAGAGCATTCCATTTTTTGCTAGGATAAAGAATAAGAGTAGCTGGCCAGCTGGGCGCTTAGGTTTATGAATGGTGATCAGGTTTTGGTGAGAAGATCTAAGAGGTTTGAGGGGGGATATGGTTGCAGTATGTTGGATAGTGTGGGGCAGTTTGAGGGTTGGAATAATAATTTGTGGACTGTGGTTAATTGGTGAAAGTCTGGTAGGTTGGGGAGTTCAAGCCAGTTTTAAGGAGTGAAGGGAATTGCAATGGTGAGAGTAGGATTTGGCACTGGTGACAAATCTGGAAATGTTGTTGTAGCATATTTCCAGTTTGGAGGTAAGTGTGGAAGATAAGTTAATGAGCAGGGGAGAGCCATACATGAGAGAGGGAAGGAGATGGGTAGAGGCGAGAGTTGGTCTGGAGGAAGGAGAGAGGAAGTGGTTGTTTCTGTAAAGTAGTCCAAGTTTTATGTGAGTTTTTTTGATGTTTAGCTGGATATGGGAGTTAAATTTTTGCTGATTGTCAATAGTGACACAGAGAAGTTTGGCAGAGGGTACGATCTCTGTTGGGGAGTTGTTAAGGCTGGTAATATGAAGAGAGTTTTCATCAAGAGGGGATGATTTAGAGGGGGAAAATAGGATCTTGGTTTTATTGGCATTAAGAGAGAGGTGATTTAGGAGCATCCAGTTTTCAGTGGTAGAGAAGGCATTTTGAGTCTGAGATTGGAGCTCTGCTAGGTTAGTGGCGCAGCAAATCAAAGTGGAATTGGCATATTGTACAATTTTGGAGTTAGGAATGACTTTATGGAAGTTAATAAAGATTTTGAATAGCAAAGGGCCTAGTATGAAACCTTGGGGTACTCCAGTGGGAGTAGGAAGGAAAGAGGACGTGGCTTGGCCACATTTCACTGCTTGAGATCTGTTTGAAAGATAGCTGGAGAACCAAGAAAGGGTTTTTTGGGAAAGGTTAAGATTAGAGAGATGATTTAGAAGGTGGGTATGGGAGATGGTATCAAAAGCTTTGGATAGGTCCAGCAGGACAGAAGATACCAAATTACTGGAGTCACGGCCTGAATTGACAGAATGTAAGAAGGAGAGAAGGACGGAGTTAGTACCGTGTCCTGGGCGGAAGCCGTGTTGGGTAGGGGAGAGTAGCTGGTATTTGGTAAGGAATGGTCAGAGCTGTAGGTGGATACATTTTTCAAGAATTTTGGAGATACGGGAGAGGATGGCTATGGGGCGGAAGTTGGAGACCTTGTTATTTTTTCCACCCTTGTGGAGTGGAGGAATATATGCAGTTCACCATAGTTTGGGAACGTAAGATTCAAGTAGAGATCTATTGATCAGGATGCTGATAGGCAGAGCAATAGCATCTGAAGCTATTTTTAAGGAGGAGGATGGAATGCTGTCAGGGGCATTGGAGCAAGGCTTTAGTTTGTAAAGGAGTTTCTTTATTAGATTGGTGGAAACGGGTTTAAGTTCAAAATTAGGGTGGGAAAGGGAGGGGAGGAGGGTTATTATTGGTAAAGGTCTTAGTAAGCCCATCTATGGAAGAGGTGAAGAAGGTATTGAATAGTGTGGCAATGTCTGAGTCAGATTTGCTGGTGTCAGGACAGGGGTTGTTTTTTGTTCCAGGCCTGTGGAGGGAATTAAGAGTTTCAGAATTGTTTGGGATTTTTAGCATGCTTTTCTTGTAGTTTGACATAGTAAGACTTTTTGTCAACTACTTGTTTTTTGGCTAGGTTTCTCAACTGTTTATATTTTAGTAATGTTTCAGGTTGTTTATTGCGGAGGTAGATTTTCCAGGTTTTATCCCTTTTTTAACATAATGTATTTTGTCTTTGGTGAGCCATTGAGAGGTTTTAGTTTTAACGCTTTTATTTCTTATTGGAGCTAGGGAGTTAAGGACTGTTAAGAATGTTGAATTAAAGTAGTCAACGGCTTTGTCTAGAGGTAGTATTTTTAGGGGGTTCCATTTAGGTTCAGGGAATCGGTGAAAGTAGTGGGGTTAAAGTTAGGTTGCGAGTGTGAATGTATTGATGGAAGTGTGAGGAAGAGGGAGCAGCTCGAATGGTGAAGGCAGGGAGGTGGTCTCCTAGAGAGTCGGGAATGACTCCTGATTTTGTTAGGATGAGATAGTAGGATCCAGTCAAGTATGGAGTCAGGGGGGTTGGTTTTTTGGGTCTAGTTATGGAGTTGGTAAGTTGAGTAAAGGTGAATAGGTTAATTGTTGATGTGGGATTAAGGTTATTGATTTTTCCCCAGTCAATATTTGTCTCCTAGGATGTAGGTTTCTAGCTTAATATTGGAGGAGGTCCGGGAAAGAATGTCTTCTAGGGTATTGGTGTTACCAGGAGGAATGTAGGATATGGATGCAAGCATGTTGATTTTTTTTTAAACGCAAAAGCATTGAAATACAGATGATGGATGTCTGCATTTAGAAAATTATAAAAATAAAATCCACAAGAATTTAAAAAAAATGATTGTAAGAGGAATATAATCACAAAAAGAAACGTGTTTCCTTTTGCAATTCATTGCCATTAAATCAAGGCATTCTTTGACTAGTGGAAGTGTTAAAAAAAAGTTGGGATGAGTAGGTTTAGCCCTCCCACTGCACCACCTTACTAATACATGCAAACCCCACCCGCTTTCCTTACCCCAAATGCCCTTGTAACTTGTCATAGAAAACGCCTTTCTATGACACTAACGCGTGCCACAAAAAGTAGTGCATTTCCACAGCACTAAAGCGCTTACCTAGCCCTTATTAAAAACCTAACCCACAAAAGGTCGCAAAGTCAAAGCCCCCTAATGTTAATGTTTTGAGTATACATGAAAGTTTGGCCATTGCCCTGTACTTATTAGCATCACTGCCTTTTCCTTCTTCATCTGCAGCATTTGGTCATGTAAATTACTGACATCTAGTTAGTCATTCACTCTCTCAATGAAGACACTATCTCAATAAATAACTACCTTATTTCTGCAGTGTCTTAACCACAGAGAGAGCAGAGGGGTTAACAAAGGGGATATGTTTACATGGGTTTAGCACTGAGCTCTATACCATGCATATGAAGATGTAAACAAACAAAACGTTCAGTTTGCCAACATTTATCGAGATTTTGTTTAATAATGATTATGGATTAAGCAAGACTCCTGATGTAAAATCATAGGGCATATAAGCTAATAAAAGCTAGTAATTTTATAACATTTTTTTACACTGTACTGGTTCTTTGTTTTCTGAAATAAAAGTAATTTACATTTATTATTATCCTAAATGCAGTTAAACCTCTTATGCAAGAGAGAAATAAATGTCTGAGCAATCAAGCTGTTTGGCAGGTCTTGGAATACAAAAAGTAATGAAAAGTGGAAAAGGATGATGTATTCTGGAATTAAAAAGAAATGTTTAAATATCGATTCGCTTTGTTTTGACAGCTCACTTAAGATAATACAAGTATCACTGGTATGATGCAATTCTCTGTACTGTGTAGCGCAAGTGTAAATCTATTTTTCTAAGTAAGTGCCAGTTTACTATTATTTTATCAGCACACTGTCTAGTGTATATAGGCCATTTCTGTTAAGAATTGTTTTTGTTGAACATGAAAATGCTTCTAATAAGCCATGGCATTATGAAATTTTACCAACAAATCATACACAGAGCATCAGAGGTATAACTACCTATTCTTGTACCCTGAATAACCTGGGACTGCCATCCCAACTTTAAGTTGAGGACAAAAAAGCTTCTCTTCTTGCACTTGAGAATCAATAAAAAATATATATTTTTTTCTTTTTTTAAACTGTTGCAAATTGCTTACTGGATTTGTGTCAAACAGCTCCTACAGATTAAGCGACACACTGAGCACTGCAGTGCTTCAGTTTGACCACAAGAGCCTTCTCTGAGCTTTGCATAAAAGCACTGTACAACCATATGCATAGCGGAGGCAGTGCCTGTCTAAGTCAAACCTATGATTACTGGTATAAACTAACCATCCTGGTGGACCCCTAGCATAAGTAAGAAAAGTCCTCTTCAAAACCAAGAAGAAACTGACAAATCGGTGCAAAAAGACACTCACTAGTCTAAACAAACCAGTTAGAGAACTGGTCAAATCTGCTAATGCAAACTATGACGCAAAGATAACCTCCCAAGTGAATGATAACAATAGACCTTTTTAAAATGTTCATAACCTCGGGGGGGGGGGGGTGCTCAGCAGTGTGCCAAGTTGATCATGAACAGCAACAGTTGCACCCAGCATGAAACTGTAGGCAAACCTGCTGTCGGACACATTCAGTTCAAACTTCTCCCTCCATCACCTTCCACCACACCTAAAGAAATACCTGCCACCATCCCCCTACCAGCCATTATGAGAGAACGAGTCCTTATTGCGCCCACTAAAGCCAAAAACACAGGCTCCATGGGTCCCTTCAACATTCTTGGATGCTTTGTAAATAGCTTAAAATAGAATCTATCAGGGCCATAAAAACCCTCTTTAACCACAACCTCCAGATGGGTTTTGTACCAGAGGAATGGAGGACTGCAAAAGTTGTCCTTCTGCACAAAGGGGAGGGGGGGCATCAACTGACTCAATGAACTACAAACCTATAAGTTTCACCAGTCTTATCTGCAAGGCTATCGAGAATTATCATGGACCTGATCAATAATGACACAGGAATTTTCCAAAATCTTTACCTAACCCAATTTGGCTTTGCCAAAGGGATGCCATGCTTGCTCAATCTGGTGGACTTCAAGAAAGTCATCAGGGACATGGATGTGGGTAAAATGGTACATGCCACTTATCTAGGCCTGGCAAAAGGTTTTAACACAATCTCCCACTCTGTGATCATAGATAAAATTACTGAGTTAGGCATAAACTCCTGCATCATCAGATGGATAGCCAACTATCTCACTGACAGGACACATGTTCAGATAGGCGAATCCACTTCCGATAAGAAGCCTGTTACTACAGGTGTCCCACAAGGCTCTGTGTTGGGACCCCTCCTGTTTGGTGTATACTTATCTGGAGTGAAGGCCAATGCTGGTGGCCTCTGGCTCACAAGTTCACTGACAACTGTAAGCTGGGAACAATCACTGAATCCCAAAACAATGTTGACATACTACAAACAGACCTAAAAAATTAACAAACAACTGGTGCCAAAACAATGGTCTGAGACTAAATACTAAAAACAAATGCATAATATTATCCTCAGTAAATCATATTCCTGCAAATTAAGCACACTCATAAAAGTTGACCCAGTGGTGAGGGACCTCGGAACATGGATAGATAGTAACCTAAACTTGACCACCAGGTAGCTGCAGTAGTGAGGAAACCCTTCTGTGTGGCTCAACTTAAGGCAAGGGATGGCATCAAGATCAAAGCACGTCCTAGTTGTACTCTTTCCTCCATCAGACCTAATCGAGTACAATGCACCCTTCTGCATGTACCTAGCCAGGCACTTCCACCAACTGCAGCAACCCTAGAGGTTTCTCACTAAAAATACATGGAGTAAGAAACATGTCTTAAGCAGATCACCAAAAGGCCTTATCCCTTTACTCATTTTATTGTTTGAGAGGGGACTTGTGCCTAACTTAACAAGGCATTCTTTGATCCACCCCTGAAGAAAATCACATAACAAGGGTTATGCATTTCGTGGACCTGAACCTTATTTGTGACTCTAACAGAACGTGCTGGAGAGAGAGATTTATATCCCAAAGGCGGTCTTGTCTATGGAATAAACTTACCATTTTCATAAAACAAAGCCCATCCCTCATTCTCTTCAAAAACAATTTGGATAAATGGATGGGGAACCATAAATTCAATACTGGGGTACTGCCAATGTCCGTTATGAACATAGGCAATCTGTAAAATGACTCTGGGCTACAACAGGCAAAGACCCACTAACCTGATAGTACCCCATCTCATATCTGTGGAATTAAGATATAATATTTTCATATCCTGGGTGTTATTGGCTAAATTTGCCAAGGCTTTTGTGCCACTAGTCTAGTAAGCACCTATGAACAAATAAAATGCAGGCATTTATGAAACCAGTAATGTACTGAAGACACTGAGCTCTACAGTGCTTCAGTTCTGATTGCATATGCAATACCAGCATTCATTTCTGATGTCACTAATGCAATGAAGAATAACTGGGATCTGTCATTTCTCTGCTTACATTTTACATCCATGGGGCTGACTCCTTCTCCCCACATTAGCTCCAAATGTATCATATTCTTAAACGTATATTTATATACGACTGCAAACAGCAGCTCAATAAAATTATGTTGCAAAGCAGACACTTGCATGATTCTGGTAAAACACAAATTCACTGTTCTAGAGCTAAAACCGATGCAACTGGGTCATGTATTTTACTTTTCAAAAATTTCAGCACAGCTGTACTCCTGGGCCAATACAATTAAAAAAATCTACAATTCATACTTGAGCCACCAATGGTAGGAAGACGTGAATGCCAGGAGAACATGCAGTGAGTACAGTAATGTGTCCTGCTTACCTGCTGACTGTATGAGTGAATTATAAGAAATGAGATGGCAGCAGGCATCTCACACTGCTACAGGATGCGGCTAGACATCACACTCACTGCTAGGTGATGCAGCTGGACGTCACTCTCGCTGCCTGGCGATGCAGATCAGATCTAAGGCGTTGTGTAGAATGCAGTACAGCGCAGAACTGGACATTAGATTCACCTAGCCAGACTCGCTGACTTTGCAGAATACATGGAAAAATAGAGAAGGCACAATTTTTTGTAATCTTCATGGTGTCTGTCCACTTCTCATCGCTGCACAAAGCAAGCATTAATACTGTAGCTGCATCCATGGACCAATATATGCTCCCATTGCTGCCTTGACATGATTTCATCTTGGGTTCAAGCCACCATGCTTGTGACACAAATGGTGAGCAGTTGTCCAGCAGCTTGCTGCACCTATGCATGGCACAAACGGTGAGCAGTTGTGTCCAGCAGCTTGCTGCACCTATGCATGGCACTCTGCAAACAATTCACTATTAATTCCCAACAATTCCAGGGCCATGCAGAGACCCAGAAGACTTGCAGTTTTTAGTTATGTCGTTTCCTACTTTACATATCAGTATAACCACTGTTCCCAGTTAGATGACTTTACTTAACTGCAGCTGTTAGACAAAAGGATATATATTCTACACTAAATTTTCTAAAGGATACTGCTGTAATATTTTAGCTCTGGTGTGCCCCACATGGTAAAGGCAAGTTCCCATTCACAACGGGGTATGGACTCTTCCCCTTTAACTAATAATGAGTTGCATGGTTGACACCCCTCACAAGGAGTGCCAACATCCTGGATCTGGTGCTTAGCAATATGGGGGTCCACTGTAGCACCCCCAATGTGAGGTCTTCCTTGGTAAAATTTGACCACAAAGCAGTCCCATTTGAAGTAACTGTCACATCTGACCCCCCCCAGCAGCAACTAAACTTTAAAAACTGCAAATCAGGTTACACCCTCTTACACGATGGTATAAATAGCTTCACTGAACCCCCCCCCCCCCTAGATGGAACTGGCAACTATGTTGAGTTCTACACCAATGCTTTATACAAACACCTGTATAACTGCATTGACTCTGCCATAACTGATAGGACCAAAACTCCTCAAGGAAGAACAAACCTGCCTGGTGGACAACTGCCATTAACAGGCTTTACAATAAGTTGAAGAAATTGCTGTCTGAGTAAGAGGGAGCAAGCCCTAAACTGGAATCACTCCCTCCCCAACTTAGACAAGCAAATAAGACTTCTTGTGAAGTCCTCCAAAGTTAACTACAAATCAAATTAGCTTGCTGAGCTAAGGACAACCAAAAGGCATTATTTAGTTACATCTGTAACCTAAAAGGTAAAGGCCCAGACTTGTGCTGAACTGGTAATAACATGTATACTGAGCCTGTGGACTTTGCAAACCTGCTAGCTGACCAGTTCTGTGAAAACTTCATTCCTCTCTCCCAGCCACATGTACCCCATGACATCGCTACCACCTGCCCTTTACCTTGTATCTCTAAAGAGCATATCATGAACACCCTTTCTAAGGTCAAAAACACAGCAATTATTGGACCTGATAACATCCCAGGCTGCATCCTACAAACAAGAATTAGCAACACCATTGGGTACTCTCTCTTTAATTATGGTCTAAGCACTGGCTTCATCCCAGCTGAATGGAAAAAAGGCCACTGTTATTTGCACAAAGGTGGTGCTTCCACTGACCCTGGGAACTATACACCTATTAGCCTGACTAGACGTATCTGCAAGGTCATGGACCATCTCATCATGGACCTTGTCAACAAAGATGTAGTCAATCTCAAAACACTTGACCCTACTCAATTTTGGATTTGTCAAAGGGAGATCATGCCTGTTAAACCTGGTGGACTTCTTTGAGATGGTCACCAAGGCCCTCGATGAGGGGAAATCTGTGCATGCAGCCTGCTTAGACAGGCTTTGGACTCTATCCCCCCCTCGGGCATCATTAACGCACATTCACCTAGGTATCAACCCTTGTATCATTAAATGGGTCACTAACTGGCTCACTGATGGAACCCATGTAGTTAAAATAGGGGAATCAACCTTCAACAGCAGACCTGTAACTGGTGGTGTTCACAGGGATCACTCCTGGGACCTCTTCTTTTTGGAATCTATATCTCCAAAGTACAAGCTAAAACTAAAGGTCTGTGGCTGACCAGGTTTTCTGATGACTGCAAACCAGGAGTGGTCATAGAATCTCCAAATAATGTCAACATCCTAAAATAGGGTCTTAAACAAATGATTGGTAGCAAAGTCATGGCCTTAAACTCAATGCAAAAAAGTGTTATCCCTTTTGGTAAGAGCTATGTTCCTAACTGCCACATCAGTAATGCCCTAAGTATGGACTCTGTGGTAAGGAGACCTGAGCACACAAGTCGACAGCAACCTTATCTTTGGTGACTATCTCCGCAGTGGTGTTGCTCATCTCATAAGTAAGGGCATTGCCTCCAGAAAAAAAGAAGTTATAACCTCCCTGTACTCTTCCCTCATCAGGCCAATAACTTGAGTACAATGCCCCTTTTGGTGTGTACCTTTTCAAGCACCTGCAGCAATTAGAGAGACCACAAAGGTTCCTCACAAGGAAAATTCAAGGTCTTCAGCATCTGTCCTATGAGCGTCGTCTGAAATCACTGTCACTTTATTCTGTTTCATACAGACTACTCGGAGGTGATCTCTGCCTTGCATATAAGGCAATTTTTGACCCTGCTTTACTGGAAATGATGCATATCCCTAAGCCAAATGGTACATGGGTAACTCTCTGTAAATGCCTTAACCTGGTAAGTGGATTGTTATACTAGGTGGATTGTTCCCACCTGGTTTAAATGAACAATTCTAATATGGACCAATGATCTGTGTGATGGGTGTATTTAAATTACAACAAAAACTATATTTGGTTCACACTGAAGAAGGCTGTGATACTTTCCGGACGAAACTGGTCTGTTTTGTTTTTTTGGATTCATATCAATAAAGAATAATTGGAACACTGTATGCTGGCTCTACTCTTTTTTGGCTTTTCCTATTTGATATTGAGCCGTGCATTTGCCTCTCGCGCAGGAGTTCCTTTTTGACTGTTAACCTGGTATGTGTCATCAATATTACCTGCTGGAGAGACAGATTGGTCTCCCAGAGGTTACTACACCTTTGGAATAGACTCCTGTTTTATGTCAAACAGAGCACCTCATTGGCTCTCTTCAAACGTAATCTGGATGATTGGATGGGTAACCATAAATGAATTCAGTGTTCCACCTGTGTCCCTCTTGGACAGGGGTGATAGGTGCTGATCATGGAAATAAGGGTAGAACTTGGCTAGTCTTGAAAAGTCCCTAGAGTCATTAGCCTAGTAACTTCCTATGATGAGTTTTGCTTAATGAGAAGTGCTTATTTATGTATGTGTTTGACTATATTTTTGCTTCTCTAGGTAGGGTACTGATTAAACTGATCAATTTCAGGTCATGCCCAAGTACTGAAACCACACAATGGCAAAATCAGAATCCTAACCATACAGCAAGAAAGACCAGTCTAAATAAATGCATTTTCTTTAGAGAAAACAACTAACCTTCTCAGGCCTCAGTCTACCAAAAAATCTGGTGAGTTAATCACTCATGTAAATCATGTAAATCTAGATTATAGTTAAAGATAATAGATACATATGGTATGTATATTGTATGTAATTGTTCTGTTTCTGATATTCTAATGGTTTGCATTCACTTGTTCACTGAAGCATTAAATGTAATATTTCTATGGGACTGGGCAATATCCCAGGCTGCATTGTCATCCGTACCAAATTTACCTCGAGTCTCTAAACTGTTGAACTTCAGCCTATCTGCAGGATCTGTTCTTGATGCCTGTAGAACAGCCATTGTGACTTTCCACCACAATGATGGCCCTTCCAAGACTGCATTAATTACAGACCCATGAACATCACAAGTCTTTTATGCAAAGCAGCAGAGTATTATAGCAGAACTCATTTATGGAAACATTGGCAGCTTAACTGATCTAGATCAAAATCGGTTGGTTTTATGAACGGCAGGTCCTGTCTCCTGAATCTAGTAAGTTTCTTAGAAAAGGTTACAAGGGTTATGGACAGTGGTCATTCTGTGCATGCTGCTATCTTGACCTGGCCAAGGCTTTCATCACGATCACTCATGCTGGTATTTTAAAAAATTAGACAATCTAAATGTAAAAACATACATTGTCCACTGAATTGAAAATTAGCTGCTTTCTAATAGATCCCAAGTGATGAAAGTTCTGGTTCTCTTTCTGAATATACTGGTGTGCCTTAGGGAATCAATTTTAGGCCATCTCCTGTTTGGCATTAATTCTGAAGACATCCAAGCCAATATCCCTGAAGTGTGGTTGACCAGGTTTGCCGATGACTATAAATCGGCACTGTTATATTCTCATCCAAGACCTGGAAGGGGATTAAAAATACTCTCAAACTATAGGAAAAAATAAGTTCAGCATTATAGTAACATTTGGTGGAAAACCTCCTCCTTACCCCATAATGGTGTTAATAATTCTCCTCTTCAGATTATGGTCATAAAAGATGTGGGTACTTGTGTGAATAAAACTCTCTGATTTGATCATCATGTTTCCACCATAGTCAGAATATTCTGTTACTTGGTCCAGTTACCAAGGAAATATCTTCAAGATCCAAAGAAGTTATCCCACCACTGTACTCTTCCATTGTGAGAACTAGTATTTAATAGAATGCCTCCTTTAGTTTGTATAAAGCCAACATATCACTCATTTAAAAAGGTCACAAACATTTTTGACCAAGGAAAGGAAAGCTTTCAGTTAGTCAAACAGGTTAGCGTGAATCTTCATTTACTCTGCATTCTATAGGTTTCTGTGAGGTGACCTGTAGAGCCTCTACAAACTGAAGACATGCATATCTCACTGTAGGGATAAGGGGTCTGAGTGGAGAGATGATAAAAATCAGAAAATAAAGGCAGAGTATTACTGGAATTGATTTCATCTTTCAAGGTTTGAGGAGTACCTTTACATGGTGACCCTGTTTTCACAAAATCTCATCTGACAACCCTGATATATGGACTGTGTAGCATAGATCATGAGCAGAGGTAGATTAAAAAAAATAAAAATAGTCTGAGTGCACAAGTCCAAGTCCCCAATTCTGGTATGCACACTGGTGCCAGAACTGGGGAAAAATGACAGTGTAGAACCTTCAAGACACGGAAACATTTAGACCAGGCTTAGGAAAGGATGCCACCTCCCCTCATTGTAAACGTTAGTAGTAGTTCACAAAAACTGACAGGCCAGAAGGAGCCCTAAAGATGATAGTGGACTGCTAATGAGGAACAAATGCTGTATTGTTACTGTTATGGAAGAAGTGCAGAATTTCCAGGCAAGATATTCAAAAAGATTGCAAGAAGAATTAGGGAAAGAAAAATACTTCCGCAAGAAAAACTGTCAAAAGCTTCAAATGTAAATTTGTGTTCATTATCGTACCAGATTCATGAAAAATGTTACACAGATAAACTTTGGTCTACTTGGAAAGAGACGTGGCAGGAAGTGAGAGAATATAAAAACAAACCCTAGACATTTTTGAAAGTTATGAAAAGGAAACGTGAACATGGGAAAGACAAAGAGCTCAGATATGGTCAATATTTATGCAAAGGAAGAAGTAAAACTAATCAATACAAAAAAGCAGTTCCAAAAATAAATGGAGAAACCCTGCCAAAGGCATTCAGATGTGGAAAATTTCACAACACAAAAAATAAGATCACAAAGGGGGGCATAGAAAGAAAATTAATAAAGTAAAAGTTAAATAAAAACTGAAGGTATGAAATACCCGATAAGTGAGGGATTTAGTGTTGTAAGTCTAACACAGGCTATGTCACAGCATGGTGGAGCAATAAGTCCCCAAAGTAAGGAGAATCTGGTGGAGTGGAAGATATCTGAAGAAGAAATACAGACATGGGATTGAAATAGATATCTAATATAGTGCAATATCTTTGCAAAGGAGATTTATAAATTTATTTATTTATTTCTAGTTTTATGACCAGTGAAGTCCACTGAATCAAACCAAGCCCGTTTTCAGTGGAGGCCCGGGGAAAAAATCTCCAAAAGCAGTTAACAGAATAGAACGTACGTACAGTATGGAATATACAGTATATAAAAGCATAAATATACAATTTAAAATACAAATACAACATCAGTGAGTATACTTTAAAAAAATACGTTAAAATATAGATAGTCAAAAATAATACAGAGAATATAATTAAAAGTACAAGTCATAGTGTTTATACAACTTTAGTGTTCTAACAATAACGTTGGTGATCAGAGGTGATAGATGAGACTGGAGGGAGGTTTCAAAGAGACGACAGTGAATTTAAGTGGGAACCGAGTTTGAGGTAAGGTAAGAATGGTGGAGAGGGTTGAAATTCGAGTGGTTGGGTACAGCGGAGGCAGGGGCGAGAGAATTCCATAATTTAGTTAAGAAATGTGATAGTAATTGGACAGGAGAGCGAAGGGGTTTATAGAGTTTTAAGGAGGTTTTGGTTTTCAGATCTAAGAGTACGACTGGGGAGGTAAGGGGTTAAGATGAATGAGAGGGAGGCTTGGAATATGAGTTTGTGAGCAGTGGTAAGCTGTATGAATTTCAGGTAATTAGGAAGCTCAAGCCAGTTGAGGGAATGGAGGGGATGGCAGTGGGTGGAGTATTTGAACCCTGTAGCAAACGTACAGACTTTGTTATAGCAGGGTTCCAGTTTTGTTTTTTAGGATAAGCTGGAGATGAGTAAGTAGAGGGGCGCACCATACATAAGCGAGAGGAGCAGGTAGGAGGAGGCTACAACTTTCACAAATCCATGGATAATGCTACACTGATGCAGTATGCTGATGATTCCTTAATCATCTGTACAGCAAAATCTCCCTCTGAACTCCTTCAGAAAACCCAACACGCCTTCTCCAGTACTGAAACTTGGAAGCAGTTAGATAGCAATCTTGTATATAGTACAGACCTAGTTTTTGGTGGGTTTTTCTGATATTATTGTGGATGTGGATATCAAATTTTAAATGTTCATCAGTGGTAACTTGGTGTGAGGTACAATATCGATTAAAGTGTTATTGTGGCTTTTTATTTAAAGGAGCTTTTATCTATGGTGAAATTTCTCAAAGGAGAGAATATTATGATTTTTGTTTTGTTAGCATTGATAGCAAGAGGGAGGTTTAGAATCCAAGTTTCAGTACTGCAGAAGGCTGTTTGGGTTTTCTGAAGGAGTTTCGAAGGGAGAGTTTGCTGTACAGATGATTGTGAAATCAGCATACTGGATGAGTGTAGCATTATCTATGGATTTGTAAAAGTTATTAATGAAAATATTAAAAAGTAAGTGGCCAAGAACAGAACCTTGGGGGATGCCGAAGGGATTGTTGAGAGAAGATGAAGTGGAATTTTTCCATTTAACAGCCTGTCTATTGGAGAGAGAGCTTGTAAACCAGGATATGGATGGAGGAGAGAAATTGAGTGAGGAAATTAGAGATGAGTAGAGGATGAGACAGTGTCAAAGACTTTGGAGAGATCTAGGTGAAGGGTGTATACGATTTTCCCAGAATAGCGACCACGATTAATGGTGTCAAGAGAGGACAGAATAGCAGTGGTAGTGCTGTGGCCAGGTCTGAAACCGTGTTGTGTTGGGGTAAGATGATGATTGTGTGTTGGGTATGGCAAGAGTTGCTGATTAATGCACTTTTCGAGGATTTTAGAAAGATGTGGGAGAATAGCTATAGGACGGAAGTTAGTAGTGTCTGTATTGTTGCCTACTTTGTGGAGAGGTGTGACAAAAGCTTTCTTCCAGTGAAGGGACATAGGTTTTTAGGATGGACCTGTTGATATGAATAGAAATGGAGGGCAGTGCTGTCTGCAGCTATCTTAAGGAAGGAGGGAGGCAGATTATCAGGAGTGTAGGTGCAAGGCTTTAGTTTAAGGAGGAGTTTTTTATGCTGCTGGTGGGGCTAGATTTAAGACTGAAAGATGGAGTGTTCGAGGGAAAAGCAGTGGATGGGGTCTTTGAGAGGGAGAAAATATGGGAAAGTTTGTGGTTAGTTTGGCTATGCAGTCAACAAAAAAGGTGTTGAAATTAGATGCAATTTCATGGTCTGGGGAGTTTTGGTTAGGGGCACTGATTGTCTTTTCTACCAGGGATTAAAAGGGAGGAAATGCAATTCCACACATTTGTGGGGTTAGAGTTGTGTTTTGATAGGGGTTTGGAGTAATAAGTCTTATGGTCTTTAGTTTTTAGTTTCTTCACTGAGTTGCAGAGTTGCTGAATTCAATTAGAGAGTTTAATTTAGTTTTTGGTATTGCTTCCCACATTTGTCTTTGTGGTGCATTAGTTTTCTGGTTTTGTTAGATAGCCAGGGAATGGTTTTTGCTTTTATTCTTTTTTTCTAAGAGGGGCTAGGCTGTAAGTTTAGGAAGGTTCTGTTGAAGTAATTAGTTGCACTGCCCAGTGGCAGTCTTTATGGGGGCCCAATTCACTTTTTTCAGACAGTCAGAAAATGTCTGTGGATTGAAGTTTGTGAGATTACGAGTTTGAATGTATTGATGTATTTGGCAGAAGAGGCATACCGGAGGGCATAGACTGGTAGGTGGTTGCTTAGGGGATCAGGTATAATTCTGCTGTTTGAGATTAAGTTGGAATGAGTTGCTAAGATCCAATGTAGTGTAGTGCCAGAGGAGCCATCTTACTTGGTCTGGTAGGATAGTTTATTAGCTGGCAGAAGTTAGAGATTGTTTGGTCAGGTATTGTGAGGAGATGGTGGTCCAGCTGATGTTTACATAGCCAAGGATGAATGTTTCCTGTGTGATGTTGGACTTAGAACCATGAGAGAATGTCTTCAAGGATGGGGATGTTATCACCAGGGGAATGTAGATGACAGCTATACATAAAGATTTGTTGTTTGATTTTTAGGAAGGCTATGGATAGTCCAGCAGGAGAGAATTTAATAATGGGGTTAGAAGTAAATTATGGCTACCCCTCCTTTCTTATTAGGTCTGTCATTCTGTGTGATTTGGTAGTTGAGGGAAGAATCTCAGTGTCTTTGATATGAGGTTTGAGCCAGGTTTCTGAGACCGTTAATATGTTGGGATGGTTATGTGAGAGCAAAGCATGTAAGTTGGGTATTTTATTACAAATACTTTGGGTATTGATTGTAGCTAGGTGGGTGGTTTTGGGGGAGGGTGATTTGGTGATGTAGAGGAGCAGATGTTGCTGGAGACAATGGGACCAGGATTGGGATGGATGTCACCAGAAACAGAGGGAGACTAGATGTAAAAGATGGGTGATTAGGTTCAGTGGGGAGTGTAAGTTAGGAGTGTAGCTGAGGAACAGTCTACTATTGTCAGTGAAGTGGGTTAGCAGAGAGAGGTACTGGAGGGAGCTTAAATTTTATAGAAGAGTTGTATTTAGTGTGCATCATTCATGGGATATGGAGGACAAGGTATGAGGGGAGATTATTTGAGATGAAGTTGTATGTAGTGGTAGAGTGTGAGGAGCCAGGAAGGAAAGTAAGGAACAGAAGGGGGGCAAAGGAGGGATATGAGGAAAGGTAAAGTGAGAACACAGGTGGGGAGATGGAGCATGATGTAGAATGAGAGCTGTGTAGAAGTAAAAGTGAGATGGGGTGGTAAAGGTTAGTAGAGGTTGGAGCATGGGTGGTAGGAATAATGAGAGAGTTGGGGGGAATAGTTGGAGAGCAGGAAGTAAGTGGGTGGGGGAAGGACACTTTGTGAAGATTGGAGGTAGGGTGTATACTGTCTGAGTAAGGGAGAGGTTAGGAAATGTGAGAGGATTAGAATGCTGGCGGGAAGTGTGTTGATTTAGATGAAAATGGGTGTGGGAGGAGTTAGAGAATTATAAAGGTAGAGAACTGGGGTCAGGGAGGAAAGCGGAGTGAGACCTCAGGGCAAGTGGAGTGGGCAAAAACCAGGAAAATCCAGAAAGGCAAGCAGTAGAAAACCATCACTGAAGACCTTGGGGGGGTGAGTAATACAAACTCTGCTTGTAAAGTGAAGGAAAGAAGAGAGAGCAAAGTTTATTAAGGCTGGGTGCATGTCTTCACATTAACTTGCTTATTAGTAGCCAGTTTGTGCACAGATTATAGCCAGTTTGTGCACAGATTATAGCAGGGAGATACATTAGCAATAAAAGGGAATCTATAGAGATACAAACAAGCAGGTGAGGCTTAAGTGATACAAAAACTAAGGCAAACAGCACTGAAAGGGCGTCTCAAGGGTTATTTTTAATCACATGAGAATAGGAAGTATCTGAATTAAGTGCATAGTGTCTAGCAGGCACAAGGCTCACAGTCAGTATTATTAGCATGATGAGAACTAAGTTACACTGCTAATGTTAAAGCTTCACTATCCTAACACACACACATTTAGAATGCCTGGGTGGCCTGACCCTGCTCTTCCAGCTCAAAAGGTATATCCTTGTTTTAGTTTTGCAGTACCGATTCCTTCTTGGGCTGTGTGGGTGGGGTGGTAGTTGCGGACTGCAGAGTTGCAAAGTGTGTAGTGAGCAGAATTCAACTGCTAAAGAGCACTTGTGTCCTGATGGGAGACTAGTAATTTAAAGATGCTAAAAGATAATATAAAAAAGCATTACTAAAGATATTTGAAAAAATATATAGGCAAAGGCATCCAGATATGGAATATTTACAATAAAAAGAAAAAGGGAGAAAGCAAAAAAGAGGGTTAGTAATGGAGAAGTTGCAGAAACAAACAAGTAATGGATTACCTGTGAAGAGAGGGATTTAGTGTTGCAAATCCAGCTTTGGTAATGTGACAGCATGATGGAACAATGACTCCCCAAATTAAGGAAAAACCCATGGAATGGGAATCGTCTGATCTGTTGCTATATGAAGATAATTTGGAGGCTTCATAGGAAACAATATAAAAGTTCAGCCTGGGTTGCATAGCAAGGAAGGAACAGGAGACAGTGGCAACTCTGCCGCAGTCAGTGTTGTGGAGTGACAGGCCAGTGAGTTCCTATATGAAGGAGCAATGGAGGACAAAGGATGAAGCCGAAAAGAATGTCACAAGATGATGATCTGGAACTTTCTGTAGAATGCTTGAAGCCGAAAAGAATGTTGCAAGATGATCTGGAGCTTTCTGTAGAATGCCCGGAGGAAATGGAGAACAATGATTGTGCTGTTGGTTTAGAAGAACATGATCTAAGAGAAGAGTTGCTTGATGTAATACAAATGAACAGACGTATTAAGATCAATGAAAGACATAGATTACCGAAAGTCAATAAGACCCAAAATGTTAGTCTGACAAAATGGATGAAAACAGTAATCAATACTATCAAAAATTCATGTGGTATAACGGAACTAAATAGGTTATATTGCTGTGTAGCTAAATTAATAATCTTACCACAAAAAAGACGGGGCAATGAGGGAAGTGAAGGGAAGAAATCAAATGCCGTCATAGAAAACTCTAACACAATTGAGACAAGAAGTGGTACTGTTAGAGTACAGAAAAGGGAAGAGATCAACAAAAATGCTTAGAAAGCTAGACTTGATAAAAAGCTACATCCAGCATCAGAGCAGACTAGGATATCGTTCACTATTGCAAATGATAAACTGAAGTTATCAGCACCGGCAGAAAAAACTTAAAATATGTAGGACAAGAACAAGATCAATTCACTGATGCAGTGAATTTTTAGACAAAGCAAAAGGAATAGAAACACCGCCAAAAAAAAAAAAAGAAATAGAATTCGGAGAAACATTTATGAAGATCCTGTGGAACATAACAACAATTGCTGAATGGGTAGAATAAGTAAAAGAAAGAATAAAAAGTTCAAATGTATAGGATATAGTATGGGATGAAGTAACGGCCGGAGAGATTGAAACAAAGTGAAGAAAAGTTCCTAACTGGCAAACCCCAGGCCCAGATGCAGTACCTGACTTCTGGTTAAATGTATTCACATCTGCACATGAAGATTTAGCCCCGAGTATAAACTACTTGCCTTCTTATGATGTATAAATTATACACTGGAATTGATGCCAACAGAGTTTATAGTCATTTTAGAAGAAAACTCAATTATGGCAACAAAACAAAAGGGTAATGAAGGAAAGTCATATCGGTCAAAGGATCATTTATTTTTAAATGAAGTCATAAAGAATTGTAAAAAGAAGACGAATCTAGGTATAGCGTGGATAGACTACAAAAAAGCATTTGATAGCATTTTTCATCGATGGATAAAGGAGTGCTTACGGATGTGCAAGATAACACCCCACATTGATAAAGTACATTGCAGTGCCCAGGAAGCAGTGGTAAACCCCTCTGCCGCTAATCCATAATAAAAGATATAGTATTATCCCAGGGATAAAAATTCTAGGGGGGCATTCCAGGATGACATTATTACCACTGCGCTTTCTTTCTGTTAAACCATTAAGCTGTCTACTTAAACAAGGTCATGTTTACAATTTGTCTCCCAGAGGGAAAAAAAGTTTAAAGACTTCTCATCTTTTTTGCAGAGGATTTAAAACTGCACATCTCATCAGACGAGGAGCTGAAAGCATAACTGCAAGTGGTTAAAACTTTCTCAGATAATATAAGAATGACATTTTGTGTTGATAAATGTATAAAAGCAAAATTTTAGGCAGGAAAGCTGCAGCACTAATAATGTCTGTCTGGGACAGAAATGTGATATAAAGGAGCTTGAGCAAGAAGGAATGTATAAATATTTGGGAAATAATGAACGGTCAACAATAAAATCACAAATAAATGTGAAGAAGACTTGGTAAAAAACTAAAATTAATACTGACAACAGCCCTGATATCAAGGAGCAAAGTCCACTATATAAACCAATTTGCTCTTCCTGTTCTAACATACAGTTTATGGGTGATTGGCCCCAAAAAGTATTGGATCAGTTGGACAAGAAAAGAAGAAAATTGTTCCATGTTTATCAAAAGATGTATAAGAGTGCATACCAGGATTATATATTCCTCATTCAGAAGGAGGTATAGGCCTCCTTGAAACAGATTATATGCATAGATCTGTAAAAGAAGGGCCGCATACATATCTGCCAACTTCATCAGATCCAAACATAGTGAAAGTTAAGAGAACAAGTCTAAGACGACTTCCTTGTTTAGTTTAGCAGAAGCATATCGGTGTCAAGTGGGCATGGAAATCAAACCAGAAGTAGATAAAATGCAGGCAACAACTGAATGTGCCAAAGAAAGAGAACATGGATCAAGTAAGAAGGCAAGACATTTAGAAAAGGCTTTAAATATGGTTCCAAGTAAAAAAACTTTTGGAACAATCTGTCGATCGGGATCTGAGGCAAGAATGATTAAGGAGAGGTGACTTTAAACCAAAAGATGAAAGGTTAATGTTTATGTATGTATTGATATTTGATTACTGGTAAAGTTCAACTGGGTAGAAGCCCATTTTCAGCGGAGGCCCAGGGAGAAAATCTTCAAAATATCAGCGACCCAGGATAGTGGACAATGTACACGTTAGTTTACAAAGTCTATTGATCATGTGAGAGGAACCGAACTAAAAGCAGTTGCACATGTTGATGGGTGTGATACACAAATGGCAGAGGTCCTCTCTACTGAAAGCCATAATAATGTGGCAAGACTGTTGCATAGTGCAAACAATACACTATTGAAGGAGATGAGAAGCATTGGAAACATGAGCCAGAAAGCATTATAGAAAATGATGATTTGTATCACATGGATCACCCATTACCAATAGTTCAAAAAACAGATGCAAGAAAACCAGGTAGTCATCCATAAAAATAAGGCAAAAGTAATATTGATCATTGAAATTGCTATAACCAGTGATTAGTGTTTTACACAGACGCACACAAAGGCAGGATTTGAAGGAAGGAATGAAGGCAATATGAAAAAAAGGATACGAAGATGGTTCCAATAGTCGGAGGAGCAATAAGGTGTAATTGAGACTCTACAGTCGAATTTAGATATGTCGTTGATACATGTAACTCCATATGAATTGCAGGAATCAGTTCTGGGCACATTGTAAGTGCTGTGAACAGCACTTTTGGCAAACATCAAAGACTGAAACAATACTATAATAATCATACTTTGACTTGGGAATGGGGGCCATTTCTTCATGGTACTAGAAACCTAAACGACTTGGAGAAATGAATCCAAAGGATAAGCTCTGAACTCAACACATTCCTAGTCTATGGAATACATTACCACGACAGGTAAAACAAAGTACTACTCTGGCTACCTTTTAGGGCTAGCCTTCATGACTCGATGGGAAGATACAAATTTATACATGAGTTATGTATGGGGCTGTTCAGTGTGGGAGGTAAGCACTATTAACTGCTTGAAAAGGGGTTTGTTTAAAGGTATGTGTGGCTAGGCATATGGTCCCTGTTGCCATTGCCTATGTTTCCATGTTCCTTTAACTACATTATTTTGCCTAGCTCCATAATATGGAAGGCATATGGTCCCTGTGGTCACTTGCCTATGTTTCCATGTTCCTTTACCTACATTATTTTAGCTAGCTCCAGAATGTGGAAGGCATATGGTCCCTGTGGTCACTTGCCAATGTTCCCATGTTCCTTTACCTACAATATTTTGCCTAGCTCCAGAATAAGTAAGGCATATGGTCCCAGTGGTCACTTGCCAATGTTCCCATGTTCCTTTACCTACATTATTTTGCCTAGCTCCAGAATAAGTAAGTCATATGGTCCCTGTGGTCACTTGCCTATGTTCTCATGTTCCTTTACCTCCGTTATTTTGCCTAGCTCTAGAATATGGAAGGCATATGGTCCCTGTGGTCACTTGCCTATGTTTCCATGTTCCTTTACATACATTATTTTGTCTAGCTCCAGAATGTGGAAGGCATATGGTCCCTGTGGTCACTTGCCAATGTTCCCATGTTCCTTTACCTACATTATTTTGCCTAGCTCCAGAATAAGTAAGGCATATGGTCCCTTTGGTCACTTGCCTATGTTTACATGTTCCTTTACCTACATTATTTTGCCTAGCTCTATAATATGAAAGGCATATGGTCCCTGTGGTCACTTGCCTATGTTCCTTTACCTGCATTTATTTTGCATTGCTCCATAATACAGAAGACATATGGTACCTGTGGTCACTTGCCTATGTTCCCATGTTCCTTTACCTACATTATTTTGCCTAGCTCCATAATATGAAAGGCATATGGTCCCTATGGTCACTTGCCTATGTTCCTTTACCTGCATTGTTTTGCCTTGCTCCATAATACAGAAGACATATGGTACCTGTGGTCACTTGCCTATGTTCCCATGTTCCTTTACCTACATCATTTTGCCTAGCTCCATAATATGGAAGGCATATGGTCCCTGTGGTCACTTGCCTCTGTTTTTATGTCCCTTTACCTGCATTATTTTGCCTAGCTCCATAATATGGAAGGCATGTGGTCCCTGTGGTCACTTGCCTATGTTCCCATGTTCTTTTACCTACATTATTTTGCCTAGCTCCATAATATGGAAGGCATATGGTCCCTGTGGTCACTTGCCTCTGTTTTCATGTTCCTTTACCGACATTATTTTGCCTAGCTCCATAATACGGAAGGCATATGGTCCCTGTGGTCACTTGCCTATGTACCAATGTTCCTTTACCTACATTATTTTGCCTAGCTCCATAATATGGAATTTCTTTGTCCTGCTTCCAAAACTGTATTGTACAGCCAACTGCTTTGTGAGCCTGAGCCATGAATGAAAAGGGTCTGTAGACCAACCCAACTACCTGGTCAACAAATGTCTGCATACGTACAAAGATTAAAAACTACCAGTACAGTTATATTTACCAAATCAGTACTATCGTAGGATAGACTAAACCAGTGATGGCAGATGACATGAAATAGAATTAAGAGGGTGAGAAGGCTATGTATATATTTACATAGTCAAACAGTTACTCTATTACTTTATATACACAGACACTGTATACATTGGTATGTATCTACCTTGCTAAAGCTGTGTTATATGCTAGTGACTTTTCTCTTTGACTACATGCATGTTCATAGGTGATTAGTAGGGAGGCCTTTTCAAACCACTTCCTAGGAATCAAACCCTGTATCTTGGGTCCATTAGGCCAAGCCGCCTTTTGAATGCATGATTTCTGTAAGTTGCAGCTGTGTGCTACATGGTTTGCTGCAGCAGTATTCTCACATTGTGCAGTTTGATGTGAATTTTATAACATCACATTTTGAAAATGCACAATGTTTGTAGAGTAAATATTTAAAGATACTTATTACATTGCACTCCTCATGGTAACAGATAAACTGAAGTGTTGGTGAAACTTTTAGCTTTTCATTTTCCATTGAATGAGCCAAATTAAGGAAAAAAACATTGCTTGTCAGGTCACAATGTTGTCTTCAAACTGGATCACATGATGCCAGTTAACAAGAGACCTACTGGGTATTCTTAACTCTTATTTCAGTCGTGTCTCAAAGTCAAGTGAAAGCAAAAAAGTTGAGAGATTTCATGAATTTTAATGATAAGCTAGAAATACAGTAAGGCTGCCTAAAAGCTTCTCAGAGAATGGAGAATCCAAAGCCCTTGAACTTTTTCACTCAGTCATGTTTATTTAATGAAAATGTGTGTTTTCTTGCTATGTAAGATGAAACTGGCTGATGGATAGTAAAGTCTGAGCAGGCCAGGTGGATCTTTTCTGCAGTTAGTGGGCATTCACTCCTGTCAAATGAAAACAAAGTATGGACTTCACTGACTTATAAAGAAACCTCACTGTACTGACAGAAGGGGTAGAATAAATATTTATTTTATTGATTTTGTCTTTCTACCACAGTATTATCTAGAACCAGATACAGAGCAGAAGATTAAAGCAAATGGCAGAATTATCACAACACCTGTTTGTGTAATATACCTTCACACTACTTACCTCCATTTTATTTATTCCTAACATCTATACTGTAACCCTTATAAGGCGCATCTAATATCTTTTTGTTATATACATTGTAAAGGAATGGTTGGCATACTAAATGTTTTGTACTTGGAATTTAATATAGTCTGTACTGTCATCTAGAATAAATACCTGTTTTATCTTTACATAATGGCATTTCACAACAATCTGTATCTAAATGTCTTGAGATCTATCTATGTAATGTATTTTTGTAAAATTTGTTTAGTCATCGATATCTTAAATGCATCTGCTAGAGCTTTTCTACACAGGCCTCAACTGAAATGAGCTTTGCCTAGTTTGTTTCCCAGTAAACAGATTTCTTAATTAATCTATTTTAATGAGGCATTTGTTGAGCTAATTACTCTTGTATTTTGTGTCTTTGCTCAAGTGCAGCTCAAGAAAGAGCAAACCTGACAGCACAGTATAGCAGACAAAACATGTTTCAGCATTCAATGCAGGTTATACTGTCATGGTAAAAAGGTACATTAAAGGTTAATCAGTGAGGGATGAACACTTACCTGCAGTGAAAGGTTCGCTATCAGAAATGGTAGGCCTTTAATTAGGAGTTCTGGATATATCAGAAAATAAGATTGCAGCTGTCAAAGGATCACGGCAAATTTGAAAACTGACTAGTGCCATTATAACATTTTTTGTAGGGTGGGACTTGACCTCCCCCTCCTCATGTGAAGAGGACTACCCTTGCAACATCTTTGTATTCCCTTCTTCACTCCATCAGTTCCATCTGTGCAACTATAATTGGAGTCCTTAGTGCTTCCCCAGGAATCCATAGAAAATATCCAAAAACATACTGTTAATACTGACAACTCAACTCAGAGACTGTATATGTGTTCATTTATTAGATGCATTGCTCATCACAGGTATCAATTTGTCTTAATCCCTTAACTGATTTGTTATAGTCTCATAATTGTAATACAAGCACTACATTTGGTGCGTCTGTCTTTTTCTATGTCAGTGGTATAGAATGTTTTTCTTTTTGGCTTTTCCTGGTTAGGGGTTGCCACAGCAGAACGCCGGTCCGCTAATGATTGGCAGTCGATTTTTATGGTGCTGAGTTGCCAGCCCAACCTTCAACGAATGCACGCCCATTCACGCATATGTTTCGGAGGCCACTCGACCACGGGGAGGACATGCAGGCTCCACACAGAAAGCACTCCAGCCGAGAATCGAACAAAGAATGAGTTTAAAATTATTATGCTACGATGATTAAACATGAAGAAAAAAAGAGCAATGCGGGCAGGATTAATTTAGTACTAACAGTCAGAATACTGACTTTATACAAAATAACCACAAGGCAATTGGAGTCCCTTCAGAAGCATCAATAGATGAGGAGCTTTCCTCTATTATGGAGCACCGACATCATCTAAGAAGGGATACAACAGCAGCATATCTCTCCACTGTCCAGATGTTTCCAGAAAGTTCTGATTTTGCCTCATTTTTTGCTCTGATCATAAAATTTGCGGTTTTCTGACAAATTATTAAAGTCACTAAATGACAGATATTTGAGTTTCAGACTTGTTATATCGTTCAGAAAATGCATGCTAATGTAAAACCTGTTCTATCAACTTTCTAAGTTTATAAGAGCAATATTCAGAAATTGTCAATATTTTTTTGCCTTTGCCCCCCCCCCCCCATTCTTTTTGCATTGCCCAGAATTCTTGCACTAAGAGGTTGAGATGTATGAACAGCAAATGACCAGTAAAATGACTTGATCAAGCAGTTGAAAATATAGTTATCCAAAAATGATTATAGAAGAGAAAAAAGAACCGAATTTAATCACAGCACAGTGTAGAACAGTCAAATAAATGGTAGGACATGTTAATTATTGCAGCAGATATTTCACCAGAGAAGATCATATTTATTCATTTATTCTGTAACACAGTGGGTGATGATGCTAGCTGATAAAGGGAATAGTAAGAGCGTTGTACTGATATGGTTCTGGTATGTGCAGAAAAAATCGGACTTGTTTGATTAAACATATTAACACTCAGAAAGATATTCTGGTGAGGGCCTAAACAATAGCAGAATGTAAATGTGTTGCTCAACCACACAGTATAAAACTAGTGGTTTTAGGAAGTGAAATGAGATCTGTTGGTGGGTCAGGCTCTTTCAAATTAATTAATTTTATTCTCCAAAGCAAATTAAGCAAGTAAAGATGATATAATATGATTTACATCTGAGCTGTTTGCATACTGATTAAGGGAAGGGATGATCTAATTCATTACAGCCTAGTGACATCTGTAAGTGTGTGTGTAGTTACATACTGCTGGCATTTGTAAGCATTTAGCTTGTTCATATTTGCATTAATATAAAATCATGTGGCATACAAGCTAATGAAATATTTCATCTTAAAGCGTACACAATGGACAACACGACTGCACTGCAATGCATTTTGGCATCCGTCTAGTGCTGCTAAAAAGGTATTAATTGCTGCTATTTATAGTACCATGATTTTCATATTTATTAAATATCTCAACAAGCAAGTAACACATCTGCATTGCCTCACATGAGAACTGACAGATGCGCAAAGAAAATATTGATAGCTTGTGTGTAGCTAGAATGGTTTCTGAGATGCAAGTTACTTACAAAACGTTGCATAATTAATGGTTACTACATATTTGTAGTTATCTGGAGCATTTCTCCCCGGGCCTCCACTGAAAACAGGCTCTGTGGAACCTAGTCGGACTTTCCCGGTCAACAAATGTTAAATAATAAAATAAATATTTGTAAATTCCATAACACTACATCTGTACAGATTTGTTTGTGCTGAACAGTGTCATTTGCATCTGTTTAGTAATTCTTATGGTTCCAGAGACATGAACATTTGTTTGAAATGTGAGGACATAACTTGATTTTGACAAAGTTCAGGATGCAGTAATTGGAGTTTAGAGTACAGACCTCCAGGGTTCCATTGGAGTGAATGAGCTAAACTGTGTAAACATAAGGTTAGTATGCAGTTTATGTATTGAAGCGGGGTGCAGAACAGTAAACATTTTGTGACTGAGCTTATCTCAGCTTCTTTGAGGGGGGTAGAGAAATATATATACTTCTGTACACACTTAGGTTAAAGTATGTTGAGGAAGTTATAGCTAATGCTTGAACCGAATGATCAAGCAGCCAAAAACACTTCATAATTCTCCCAATGATCAAAGTTCAAATAACTAAATGTGTTGAGAAATGGAAAAGACCCAGCTGTTAATGACATGATAACCTTAAATCAGTACATAAGCACTTTCAACTTGCACACATTTTGGGAATTTTGTCAGACTGACTACTACACTTTCCAAAGTGATACTTATAATAGCAATCTCAATCGTGTCACAAAATCATGTGATGCAAAATCATGCCACATAAACTGTCAACAAGAATATTTAAAATGCTTTAAAAGTACTAAAAGCTTGCCATAAACATATTTTATTTTCAGATCAACAGAAAAAATTTAGTCAAATTGAATAAGGGATTACATATATATGGATTCACTTTACAATGCCAAATTTCCAAAAGATTGAATTTCATATGGCCGAGACCATATGATCGAACTTTCAGAACCTCGACATCGTAAAATAAATAAATAAAAAACAAAGAAAAAGCTTTCTCACCATTATTGTAGAGGGGCAAGCCCCCCTGCACCCCCCCCACATTTGTTACTTAAATATTCCAACTCCGAGATCACACTACAGCAAGGAAAAGGGAAATCTCCCATTCTGTGCTGCATGCAGATCTCCGTTCACAATGTCGACATTCTGAAAGTTTGATCATATGGTTTCGAAGATATGAAATTTGATCTTTTGGAAATTCACCATTGTGAAGTGTTTTATATATATACACACATACATATACATATATATATTTTTTTTTCCCCTAAGATGAGTTACCATTCATGTTCTCTCTAGTTAGTTCTTATGAAATAAGAATTTCTAAAACTCAAATATAATAATAATAATAATACTTCATGGAATTTGCAGGTATATTCCAGAGTAGTGTGTCACCTCCCTGTACTGCTGTTTAATTGTCTGAGCTAATACCTTTCAAGAATTAATTCTGTAGGCCCAATACAGCGTCTTGATCTGTTTCATACTTTTCTGCACATACAGGAATCTCGAAGATCTGCAGTTCTGTAGATGCTTTCGTGCCTGCCACAGTATCTTTATTTCTGCAATTATCTTGACATATCCTGCTCAGACATCTCTGATTTTCACATGCATCTCACTCACTGAAGTGCACATACATTAAAGTGAATATGTTAGACAAAATGAATGCAAAGACAGTTTTGTGGTTGCACTGTACAATACGCATACTTCAAAGGAAATGTTTGTATAAAGAAAATACTGGAGCTAGGCACTTTAGTGACAGGGTAAAGGTTATTGGGTGCCCAGTTTGGGTCAATAAGTGTGAAAGAAGGAAGAGCGAAAGACCAAGTGATCTATTGTAGTGTAGCGGAAATGAGAGCCTCGGCTATAGGGCTAGAGAAGAGCATTCGTGTGAGATGAGCTAGAGATGAATAAATAGCAGAAGTTATACGAGGGAGATATGAGGTGGTCAGGGAGATGTTTGGGATAAAAAGTAAATAAGCACCTTAAGAAGATTAGCGATATATTGGGGGAGCTTTTTGATTATGGGTTCTTTAGAAGAAATTAATTTGCACAAGTAATGTGCTGTACTTGGTGGTAGTGATTTGCTGTTGCATTGGGAAGAGGTGCATGGAGCTAGGCAGGTGGTTCAGAGCAGTGGCATTGCTGTGTGTCAAGTAAGAAGGATTTTGTATCCTGTTTTGAAGGTTTTCAGACCATTCATTTGATGGAGGCAGGAAGGGAGCGAGTTCCAGTGTTTTGCACATGGCAAACACCCCAGTCCCCATGAGAGTTGTGCAAAAGAATTACATTTGCCAGATATTTTTCCAAAGAACAGAGTGTATGTTAAGGGGATATAACAGTGCAGGAGATTGCTGAGAGAAGGCCAGGTCTGTGGACTGTGGACAATATTTTGTGCAATTTTTAATTGGCTGAATTTGAGGAGGTTGGGGAAGTTGTTAGTTTTGCTGTTTTGAGAGCTCCTAAGTGGTGTGCTCTGCTAGGAAGGCTGGTGGCAAACTTTTCAGCCCTGTTCTATGAGTAATCAGCACAACTTACAAAGTTTGAGCAAAGCATGATATAAAGATTGCTGAAGTGTATATCGAGGAGGGCTACAGTAGTAATTACCAGTGGCCTGTGTTTGATGAGACAAACATTTTTTGAATTGATAGAACTTATCAAAATATTTGGTTGGTCTTTGGTTTCTTGGTAAATATGTGGATTGAATGTTAGGTGTTCATCTTTAGTGGTTCCAGGTAGTTTTCTGAGGTAGACTACTTCAATTAATGAGTTATCAGTTGGTTGAAGGGTAAGTTGGTTAAGCAGGGCTGATACTGATATAATTCTGAAGAGCATAATATTTGTTCTTTGGAGGTGTAAGACTTGGTTAGATTCCACAAGCCAGGATTCTACAGGTATGAAGGCATGTTGAGTAGCTTTTTGAAGTCCAGAGATATGGTGGGAGTCATCTGCTTACTGAATCAGAGTAGAGTTTAGTGCAGTGCAGAGATTGCTGATGAATATATTGAAGAGAAGTGGGCCAAGATGCATCCTTCTAGGACATTGAAACTGGGCAGAATGTGGAGGAGGTTATTGCTCTGAGTTTTATGGTGAAGGTTAAGATTTGAACTTCATGATGGCTTTGTCTGGTAAGCCTATCTTGAAGAGTCTGTGAGGGAGAAAGGGGAATAAGATGGTATCAAACGTTTTACAGAGGACAAGGAGTACTGAGGAGATTCTTGTTCCTAAGGGTATTTCCAGTTTTAACGGATTAGACAAGTGCTATGTGCTTATGAGGGGACCAGAGGTCATGCTGACATGAGAGAACATTGTGGTGAGGAAACTAGCAGTTGTGAGCAGATACTTGTTGGTATGATTTTTGAGAAGGGTGATAGCTGTGGATCTGAATTTAGAAACATGAGAAGATGGGCCACTTTGTGAAGTGAGAGGATGAGTATTGTTTTCCAAATTAAGGGGAAATGTGCTTCACAGACTGACCTGTTAAGGTAGAGACAAAATAAGGTCAGCTTTCTGTCTCGCTTTGGACATTCTGTGGTGACGTTATCTGGGGCTGTCTTGGTGACTTATGTTTTTGAGGTTCTATTTAATGGTTTTGATGTGGTCTGGTTTGAGGTTGAGTACTTTCAGTATGGCATGTGGGAGCTGGATCTGCGTCTGTACTGTGGTTAAGATTTGAGAGAGAGGAAGCGATATTCATAAAACTGTCCTGAAGGAATGCGATACATTGAAGCCATGTGCAGTAGGCACAATGTTAAGTTGTGACAGTTTGCCTGGGATTAAAAGTTGAGAGAGAGAACATTTTAAAGAAGTTGGTATTGCAGTTACTGTATGTTGGGAGAGGAAATATTTGTGTGAATTTATTTGAGCTTTGGCTTTATTACAAGATGCTGTAACACCAGCAGTTGGTTGTGGTCTTATCCCTGTGGTGCCATGCTTCACCTTGTAAACATGAGTTGTTTTGTAGGTAAAACGAGAGACAGGCTGAAACAGATGTGCCACTTTTGTATCTGAGTGGAACATGAGAATTTAAGATATTTAAAAAAAAGAAATGTTTAAACTGGTGGACAGCTTCATCCTGTGGTTAGGAGCTTTAGTGCCCTCCATTTGTATGCCTAAAAGGATGCAAGATAGTCATTGCTGGAGCCAGAAATATTTCTGACAGGCTTTTAGATTGCTGAATTGTTGTTTCAGTAGGGAGAGGAGAGCAAATTTTAGATGGTAATCACGTAGGTCATCTTACAGAACACCTGCATGACTGATGTTTGGGTTATTGCTTAGCATCCAGTCTAGTATGGATGATGAGGCTGTCGATTTTGTTTCTTGTGGAGTTCATTACCTGAATTGAATCTAAAAGTTTTATACCACCGCGTGTTTGATTTGTAAGTAGTGTGGAAGACTGAATGATGTTTTCATGGCTTAGATTGACTTTCAAGTGGAACATTGGATGAAAACATGGACAGAATTTCCACTATTATGATACAGTTGAAGCCAATAGAGGGTGGGATATAGAGAGCTCTTATGCAAAGAGACTTGGCATTGTTAATCTTTAGGAAGGACATCAGGCTCTCTGCTATTGAGAAAGATGGACGTGATTTATAGTACAGAGAAAGTTGGAAGTTATTTTGGTATAGCACAATGTCACCTTCTATTTTGTTTGTGCAGTTAAGGTATAGTAAGCAGTGGCCAGCTGGCCAAATCTCTTTATAGGCTATACTAGGTTTTACCCGTGTATTACTTATGGCTAGAATAGCAGGATTGCTTGATTCGATCTAGCTGTGTAGGCAATAGATTTTATTAATTTATTATTACTAACATTTGTTGACCAGGAAAATCCGACTAGGACAGAGCCTAATTTCAGTGGAGGCTTGGGGATAAATGCTCCAGATAAATGCCTTTGGAATGTGGGAGGAAACCCAAGTGAACACAGGAAGGACATGCAGAGACACCACACTGAAGGCACCCCAGCCGAGAATCGAACTGGAGAACCTCTTGCTGTGAGGTGACAACGTTAACCACTGCGCCACCCATATGAAAACTCATATTACATATCTTCTTGACATTAAGATCAAAGACTTTTACTGTTTTTATGTTGGTTGAGTGTTTGGTGAAGGAAACTAGTATGATAGTTATGGACTGCCATCAGAGTAAGATCGGGTGAGAAAGCGAACATCAGTAATTGTAGATTTAGTGTGCAATGGTAAAATGCAGCTATCTTTTCAGTTGAACAATCTTCCTATGTGTTCTATACACCAAAGCTCCTATCAGAAAAAAAAAATAGTCAAAGCCATTCCTTCCCTATGGTTATCCAGGTCAAATAACTGCACAAATAACTGAAAGCTCAGTTCACTGAAACACAATTCACTGAAAGTTATATATGGCTTTTTCCCCACTGTAGTGTGACCCTGGAGGTGGTGTATGTATGTATGTATGTGTGTGTGTGTGTATGTATGTGTATATGTATGTATGTATGTGTATATATATATATATATATATATATATATATATATATATATATATATATATAAAATATATAAAATATTTATTTATTTATATATAGTAAGGGGGTGTGGGGGGCACCCATAGTTTGGATATATATTATGTTCAGGAAAGAGTAACTTATTGGAATTGCAAGTATCCATGTATATAGTTCACCCCCCCTCCCCTTACTACATATACTAACTCCAGGGTCGCACTATAGTGGGGAAAAGGCCATATATAACTTTCAGTGAAATGTGTTTTCAGTGAATAGTCCTAGATCTGGTTATACTTGCCAACTAAACAACTCATGGAACAGACACAAAGCTTGTATGGCCTGGACAAAAAATATAAAACATTTCCTACTTTATTAGCATATATTTGCAGTGTCAAAGGTGCAACAGGTAGCACACACTGCTTTGATGCAGAAGGCTGTGGGTTCAGCTCATACACCCGATTGATTACTGGCACTGAAGAGCAGCATAAGGGGGGGGGGGGCATGCTGCATTCTCGAGTGTTCTGTCCCTCAGCTGAGGTGTTAAAAAGAGGCCCCATCTGCTTGAGATGGTGGTTGCTCAGATGGATATAAAAGATCCCACACACTTATCAAAAAGAATTCCACAGTGCCTTGGCCAAATTTCCCCTAGTCGTATAAATACCACCTCGGGTCTACCCTGAAAAGAGGCTGCTAGCCTAGTAGGACTAATCCAGTCAACAAAAGGCTAAATATATATAAAGTAAAGTAAAATAAATAAATATAGACAACGAAGATGCTTACCAGAACAACTTATCACCAAAGAAAAGCAAGCCTGCTACTCTGCCAATCAAACTATACACACTAATAATCCAAACCTGTTGTGGGTCTCAAGTCAAACTTATAAATCCAAAACAAGCTACGCAACCAAAAACAAACTCACAGAAAATTAAATGAAACCATAGTCAACCAATTCAATACCCACTTTATACAGACAAGTACATTCATTAAGCAACCAGTTGATCAGTCAAGCTCTTCAAATCCCTACTCAGTCAGATAACCTCTTTCAGCATTTCTCCTTCCAACCAGTTCCCACAGATACCATCAAAAATAACTAACAATTTAAAGCCTACTAGAACTGCACCCGACAATCTACCTGGTAAACCGCTTACAATAGCAGCTGATGGTATTGCACATGCAGTTTTAATTCTAATAAATTGATCCATATCTGAAAATGTCCCTTCTCTATGTAAAATTATTCGTTATTCCACTGCACAAAGATGGAATCGATACAGATCTTTCAAACTATAGACCAATAGTCATTTTATCTCCCCTATGAAAAATATTGCAAAATTGCATATATAAGCAACTTGTCAACCAGCTTCTGCATTCAACTCTGTACAGTTTCCATTCTCATCACAGCACAACTAGTACTTTGTTTTAATACTGTCGATGCCCATAGAAAAGCCTAGTCTCTACCATTTTCCTAGACTTGTCAAAAGCTTTTGATAGTGTTTGACTGCAGGAACCCTTGCATAAACTCTCACCAGCTCTACACTGCAGTGATTCCATAGCTATCTCTCAAGCAGAGCACAAGCAGAGAAATAGAAAAATGATTTCTCCACCTTCCTGACAATAATTGATATCCCTGAAGGATCTATACTAGGCCCCACACTTTTCAGGATATTTATCAATGACCTCTGCACTGCTACAGAAAATGATAGTTTAGTTCAACACGATGAGGACTGTACCCTAATCTGCTCTGCCAAAATCTCTCTGAACTCCAAGACCTTGCACCACAATCCTCCTTACTGATTGAAACATGGCTAAATAATTTACAATGACTTCTAAACCCTAATACAACTAAATGACTGCTCTTTACCCCAAACACAGCTCTAACAAAACAACTCAACTCACTAGCATCTCTGCTAACAACACTGAGACCAAACAAGCAAACCACACAAAACTAATGAATCCATTCAACCACCAAAACTTCAACAAAACTGTCATTTAAGAAACACAAGTGCTACCTAAAAAGTGTTGTCAGGAAAAAATATACACAAAAAAAGACAAAACATGATAGGTCTTTAAAAAAATCTGTATTACCAAAAGTAAAATTCTAGGTAGCTGACACATGCTTGTATCTATATATGCATTGGACAACGCTGAATACTAGATTAACACTTGTAAAGTACACTATACACAGAGGTAAAATTGGGTGATATTGCACACAAGGAAGTGATTTGGAATTGCACTTGAATGAGAATATATTAATTTTAGTTTCCAATAAATACAAAGAATTACTGTGTAAAAAAAGTAAAAGAAATGGAGTGTAACAATCTGTTACAGTTTGATAATCCATACTTAATCTGCATTAATGAGTCTTATTGGAGATTAATAAAAATCATGAATCTGGATACTCCATAACCTTCTACCAGGTGCAAGTTTAGTGAACCAACCATACGCTGGATGAGAAGTGTCACTCAGTATTTTATGGGACCTCTTTTCAAATCTCATTTCAAAGAGCTCCTGTAAGGTAGAAAGACTAGTGCCCACGATCTTAGAGCACCTGTAAGGTAGGAAGACTAGTGCCCATGATCTTAGAGATCCTGTAAGGTAGGAAGACCAGTGCCCATGATCTTAGAGCGTCTATAAGGTAGGAAGACTAGTGCCCATGATCTTAGAGCATCTGTAAGGTAGGAAGACTAGTGCCCACGATCTTAGAGTGTCTGTAAGGTAGGAAGACTAGTAACCACGATCTTAGAGCTCCTGTAAGGTAGGACGACTAGTGCCCATGATCTTAGAGTTCCTGTAAGGTAGGACGACTAGTGCCCATGATCTTAGAGCTCCTGTAAGGTAGGAAGACTAGTGCCAACGATCTTAGAGCATCTGTACAGTAGGAAGACTAGTGCCCACTATCTTAGAGCTCCTGTAAGGTAGGAAGACTAGTGCCCACGATCTTAGAGCACCTGTAAGGTAGGAAGACTAGTGCCCATGATCTTAGAGCACCTGTAAGGTAGGAAGACTAGTGCCCACGATCTTAGAGCACCTGTAAGGTAGGAAGATAGTGCCCATGATCTTAGAGCTCCTGTAAGGTAGGAAGACTAGTGTCCATGATCTTAGAGCTCCTGTAAGGTAGGAAGACTAGTGCCCATGATCTTAGAGCTCCTGTAAGGTAGGAAGACTAGTGCCCACGATCTTAGAGCTCCTGTAAGGTAGGAAGACTAGTGCCACGATCTTAGAGCTCCTGTAAGGTAGGAAGACTAGTGCCCATGATCTTAGAGCATCTGTAAGGTAGGAAGACTAGTGCCCACAATCTTAGAGCACCTGTAAATTAGGAGGACTAGTGCCCACGATCTTAGACCACCTGTAAGGTAGGAAGACTAGTGCCCACGATCTTAGAGCTCCTGTAAGGTAGAAGGACTAGTGCCCACGATCTTAGAGCTCCTGTAAGGTAGAAGGACTAGTGCCCACGATCTTAAAGCTCCTGTAAGGTAGGAGGACTAGTGCCCACGATCTTTTCTGCTGTTCTTATTATTCTTTGCAGCCTCATCCTTTCAGCTGTTGTGCTGTTACCGAACCGTGCAGGGCAGTTGCTGGTGGTAATGATCTCGATGGCTCCTCTGTCGGAGGTATTTCGAGCATCATAGAGAGCTTTGCTTTTCTAAGCCTCCTTAGGAAGTCTAGTCACTGATGGACTTTTTTACTTAGCTGGCCTGTGTTTGTTCTCCAAGAAAGATCCTCTGATATATGCACCCCCAGTGTAGTTTGGACTCTCCATTTCTTCACCATTGATCTTGAAGGGCAGGTGCATGACAGAGTTTTTCTGAAGTCAATTTCTTTTGTTTTATTGATGTTCAGGTCCAAATTGTTTTTGCACAATTCATTCAGGGAGTTGACCTCATTCCAATACCCACTCTCATCGCCACTTATGAGACCCACCACTGTGGTGTAACCTGCGAATTTGATGATGATGATCTTGCTAGCTTTCACAGATCAGTCATGGGTAAGGATTGTGAACAGTAGAGGACTCGGCACACAACCCTGGAGTAATCCGGTGTTGACTGTAATACTCCTGAAGTGTTGTTACCAGCACAGGTCCTTTATGGTCCACTAGTCAGGAACATACCTCTCAACCTGGAATCATCAAAAATCTGGACAAGGCCCATGAAAAATAGGTACAAATCTGTATGCTGATTAACGTAAAATTTGCATACATAATGATATAGCCCCTCCCACTTCAGTGGAATTGTGGGATAACACTCAAATGCAAACTGAAAAACAGACCACCAAAATATGGCACTAGAGTCCCCCCGCAGCCATTCCAATGTCCCATCACCTAGCTATTTCACCCCATTTACCATAAACACTAATGTATGCATACTGCTTTACTTCTACAATGATTATTTGGATTTTATTTTTACTTTTAATAGCACAATGCATAAACACGAATAGTATCTGCTAAACAAAGGAATACTGTCTCACAATGAAAAAGTCTGAAATTCAAATGCCTATCATTATTTAGTGAATTCAATCATTCAGTGCTTTGCAACAAAAATCCTTAACACCACAGATTTAATGAGGAACAGAACAAAAATGAGGAATAAATTCACAAGTGGTGGTGGCTAGGGACTTTAAGCTCTTTTTACCTTGTACCCAAGGTACAGGATTTGAGCCTTTCTAGCCACCACCTCCATTCAATGGGGGCATTTACACACATGCACATTAAGCAAGTATACAAAGGCTCCATGTGCTATGAACAGTATGGAATAACAGATATTTTTTTTTTCCTTTCAACAAAAATATTTTAAAGAACAAGAAACTAAGAATATAATGGGCAATTTTACACTATAATAAACACTTTAAACGGAAGGCAATGATAAAACTATGAAGTTATTCCATACTACAACCTTTTTAAACAAATACACTGCACCACTATGTTGATTAATTACCAGGCATATGACATGGAAGTCAATGCTAGATCAATACATGGCTGTTCTACATTTATTGTTAATCACTGCAAAACAGATAAAATTAGATCTTGAAAAAGCAGAATTCAACCGCTTCAGAATGTCATCACTGAGAAATGAAGTTAACATATGCAAAGCTACATAGATAAAGCTAGCTAGTCTTACGGGTATGATGGTTGTCAGCCCGTCTTTACAAATAAAATAGAAAACAGTCTGTTGATGTAATTGATTATCAAGGGCATGTAATTCAAACCCTGGATGTTTTATTCCAAAAAAGTCCTGCAGTTTGCAGTGACAACTGTATCTCCTCAAATCAGACTGAGTGGGAACGGGAAAACTTATATGCTTCTACATCATTCTTCAAAAACTAAATTGCAGCGTATCGTACACAGTTAGGATTAGGAAACACCCATTGCATGAGAGCTCTTAGCTGGAACTTGGTAGAAGACAGCATTGGACAGATGAAAGCTGAAACTGGGCACATGACTTGTTTTTTTTTATATATCAAAGCCAAACCTGGTGAGAAATATTGACAGCACTTAGAAAGTTCGTACAGTAAGGGTTTGGTATAATGCATTTTTTGAATAACTGTGCACCCTTAAAGTCTAGAATTCCATAATGATGTTAACCCACACTGTCAGAAGAATCCCAGATTTTAAAGGTAGAAAAAGCCTAAACCAGAGACACTTGAGAAGTGTAAAGACTGGGCGGGGAATATTCACTTTATTCTCTCAAATTTTGTTGAATGCAGTATACAAACACAAAATAAAATTCAAGGTTTCCTTCCTATTTGTGCTCTTTACAATGCTGGCATACAAGTATATACTAACATTGTAGCACATAAAGGTCTTAAAGGACCACTAACGCTCCATGATAAAATGTTTAATTTTGCAGGATTTTACTTGCCCTACAGCCAGAATATGCCGGTGATTTTAGCTTTACTTATTCTTTAACCAGATAAGTGAGTGAACTAATATAGCAATAACCCATGCCTGGGTGTGGGTAATGCTGGATTTACCCACGGTTGGCGTGGTTTGGTCCCGAGGGTGAAGCCAGAGGGACCAAACAAAGCCAACCGTGGGTAAATACAGCATTACCCACACCCAGGCATGGGTTATTGCTATTATACCATGACATTATTTAAGAAAAGAAACTATTACTTTTCTTAAATAATGGCATAGTATAATGCCTGTTTACTGCCCTTCCGCAGATGTCTGGCATCCGCGGCAGTTCTGATGTACTGCGCGCCTGTGCAGTACATCAGAGCTGTGGGCAAAAGCAATGGAGAAAGCAAGATCTCCGTTGCTTTTTTTTTTAAAACTGTCTCACTATGTTAAATGGGTTTAGCATAGCGAGACAGCTTTAAAATAAGCAACGGAGATCTCCGTTGCTTATTTTAAAGCTGTCTCGCTATGTTAAACCCATTTAACATAGCAAGACAGTGTTTTAAAAGTAGAGTTATACTAATGGAAAAAAGTCCGGGCGACCGGACATTTTTCCATTAGTATAACTTAATTTACAATGTGCACGCTGGCCAATCAGCATGCACGTTTTGGAGGGGTCATGGTATAATAATACATTAACTCCTGCCAGGAAAGTGCGCACACACACACACCAGTTTCAGTTAGGTTAGGTACCTTAACAAAGCAGCTCCAGATATCGTCATTCAGATCTGGCACTGCAGTTCTGTGTGAAATGGCGAAATAAATCCATTAACAAACTCCACAAATCCATAATGAACTCTGTGTTCTGCTTCTGCCCAGACCCAATGGCACAAACAACTCCTTGAAACAGCAGTCCCAGCATTTTTCAACAGATGCGCTCCCGCGCACATACGCACGTCCCATGAATTTAATTCCGACAGGCTGATGGAGCTGATGTCATCGCACATGTGATGACGTCAGCGCCAAAAGTGCAAAAATTAAAAAGTTTAAAAAAAATAGATGAAAAAAATCGTAAATGAAGGGGTGCCACTCGGGAATCGTGGCCCCCCATTATTCGGACCCCAAAACTCAGTAAAATCAGAGTCATTTGGCACGGTTAGGAGGTCTGGTCAGGAAATCAAGGCTCCATTTGCACAGCCCTTTATGCTAAGGTTGATCAGCTTTTCTGCAAGTTGCATTGGAATCACAGTATTGAAAGCCAAGCTGAAATCTATGAACAGCAGTCTGGCATAGTTCTTCTCTTCAAGATGTTCCAGTGAGAGGTGAAGTGCCACTGAAATGACATCAGCAGTTGATTTGCTTGCCTGGTAGGCAAAATGCAGTGGGTCAAAGGATTTGGGTAGTACTATAGTCAAATGCCTTTTAACCAGTCTTTCAAAGTATTTCTTGGTATTTGATGTAAGGGCCACTGCGCTGTAATCAATTGGGCAGGTGGGTTTGGCTTTTTTGGCAGAAGGATTATGTTGGTAACTTTGAAGTATGATGGTACTTTTTATTGGACAAGTGAGGTAGGTATTAAAGATGTCCATTAGGGCTATACTGACTTGGTCTGAACAACCTTTTAGTGCTTTCCCCGGAATGTTATCTGGGCCAGCAGCCTTCCCGGGGTTTACTTTCCTCAGTTTGTTTTTATTTTACATCACACCATGCATCACACGGTTAACTCATCAGAAACCAGATTCATTTTACAGAGTAAAGACCTACCTCACGGATGTGACCAGAAATCATATAGCCTCTACTTTTACTGCCATCTCTGCTCCATGCTGCCGCAGACTTTAGAAAATATTCAAGTCTTGCAACTGTCCAAACTTAAATGTTATAGTAAAATGGCCAAATTTGCTGTAAACTGCAAAAACAGAACATTCTGCTGCCTAACCCTCAGAATTAAATTGGTTAGAACTATCACATCACCCAGCTCTTTATCAGCTAACTGTAATACATAGACTTCTCTATAAGCCAGAAAATTGCCCTGCACCTAACAACTCAATACTCCCTCAATAGAATTTTATGCTTTAGAAAAAATCACTAATCCCTATTACCAAGTCATCTAATACTGCAAATGACCCTCTATATTCAAATAGTGCAGTGCAGAACCACATCCCACCACCAGTGAAATACATTAATTTAATGCATAACTAAAACGTAACACATCCGATTAATGGAGCTGCCTCTGTAACCACATCCATTCTTCACCAAGACCTGACTAGCATATCCTGACCATATGCAGTATTTTGTGATGCTCACCCTCCACCTCTAATGTAAACCTTATGAGGCTATGTACACACGCACGCACACACGCACGCACACACACGCACACACACACACGCACACATATATAAAATGGTCTTTGAACCTGCTTTTGCATGCCTCCTTTTAACTAAAGTAACATGTTCTGCCCTGCATAGTTCCTTCCCTCATCTCTATTGGTTTAAATTCCTAAGCACTAGTCACATGATCTCTTATCACTGACCACCCCACTAATGCACCAATTGAAATGTTCAATGTTTAGCATCTACTAATACGTACGTATCTTTTATGCTGTACTAGTTGTCTATACATTCATATAAATGTAATCTATTTAGCAGATGTTTCTATAGTATTTAATGCTCTTCATATATGGTACTGAATATCTATTTAAAAATGTTTGTAATATGTGGGGCTTTTCTCCCCAGACCTAGACTCAAAAGGGTTCCAGCAGTACAAAGTGTCTGTAGTTAAACTGTTTCATCAGTTTCATTCGTTTCTAGGTGAATGCCTTAACTAGTTTGTACTAAAGACACAATGGTGTCATATTAACTCACTCAGATTTAACTAGCTTGTGTATTTTGGGAAATAAAACGCTTTATAGCTATAATTTTATAGCAAATACCCAAGAATTATTCAGTACGTGTGTAAGCTGACTGGACAGAGCAATCACTGAATGTGTTATAAGTCCATCTTTAGTCGCTGGAATATTTCTGGCTACCATAAAACAAACGTGAAGCAAAAAAGCAATGAAGTAGTCAGAGGCTCACTGAAAATTACAGACCCAAAATAGCTGATCTGTGTATGTGAACGGCTATGTGACATTTTTGATGCACGTAAAAGAATTAGCTTCATGTTTTAGTAGCATTTTTCTATTTTATTTTGTGTTACCTGTAGAGCCAGTATGAATACAAAGAACTGTACTTTTAGATCCTCAGACAGGATAAAAATTAATAATAAATCTTCATTTCAGCAATGCAGCTGTATAGGAATCGGTATATACCTGTCCTTTGCTCCGACAGTACATCAGTAATACAGTTCACTCCTTTGTGTGGATAATGCAGGATTTGCCAATGGCTGGCCTTGGTTGTTCAATGTTGCTTTACTCTCCTGATCAAATGACATCAAATGAGATTAAATCCAGCATTGCCCACTCATTGTCGTGGAGTATTACTAAAATAATGAATTGATCAAATGTATATCATCCATGAAATGTTTCCAGACAATTTTCTGTTCGCTACTTTTTCAAAAGCCATACAAAATGAAAGTAACAGTTCAAAAAGCCCATGCAAGGGGTATTACTCCCTGCCCCCCTAGACGACTTGTGCTCAGCGCTTAGGCTGATGCTCCTTGGATGGGGATGGTACAGTGACAGTCGCCTTCATCAAAAATGCAGACTTTGTTAGATGAGCTTTATTTCACAATTTGTTTTCATACGACTGCCCCAATGTATCCAGTAAATAGACTACTGGGTAAACTAAGTCACATTTGCAGAATGTTTTATTTCTAATTAAAACTGAAATGCACAGTATTTTACACTACTGAATGTGATGACCGAAAGCGACTCATCCACAACTTTTGGCTTAACCCTTACTTGTAGGCATTCCTTAGAAAATTGGTTATATTGACTTGCATGGTTTTACACAATTAACTAATACCACCACACATTAAAGCAAGACATTAGAATGGATTCCAGTATTAGACCCTAGCGAACACACCACGTCTGGTACGACGTCATGCTCTCTGTGATCATCTCCCAGTCTATACAACCAGACATCACACACATCCACCTAAACCGCATGTTTGTACCGGGTCGACTTCACCTTATCGCATGTTGAAAATATCGAACGGCAATAATGATGTAAATGCAGTACATCTAAAGTGTTGTTGCAGGATCATGGTACAGCGGGGATGAGAAAGTTTGCTCTTTGCTCACTGTAGTGAAGCGCGGGGTGTGGGGGGATATAGCCCTCCACAAGAACAGTTTCGATGTACAGCATTTTCAATGTTTATGCCGTTCGATATTGTCATCTTTCGACAAGATAATATAGACGCTTTATAACAACCACACACAACCTTTCCAAGGTTAGCTCAGAAATGTTCATTACTACCCTATCATCTATTAACTGGAACACCCTAAAAATCTTATCTTTAGATGATGCTGTAAATGACTTCAGTACAACTCTCCTGAATATCCTAAATAGCCCTCCATCTCTTAGAAGGTTAATCATATTGCTTCCTAGGTACAACCCATTATTAATGGACACATTTCTTTCCAAGAGACTACAGATTCATTTTTTATAGAATGAGGTTGATGGAAAAGGTAGATGCCATTTAACAGGTACTTTCCTTTTGACAGTCCTGAAAATAACATGGTAGAATGCCTTAAAACATAAAGGCAGTAGAAGCATTTTACTGATTTAACTATGTACTTATTTAAATTATCCAGTCTTATAGTTCCATCAAATAATTAACTAATAGACATTAAGCAGATGGGAGACTTTTTCTCAGCTTCAACTAGAAAGTATAAGGGTATTTTCTGGTTGTGTGGTCATGGTAGTATAGTTTTACAACTCGTATAAAATCTGAAAATATGATTTAGAAACTACTATAGTAATATCGAACACCAAGAAGCATATTTCTTACACTGTTAATTGAGTAATTGATTTTAAAATGCTTTAGGGGATTTGTTTCTCATTTCTCAAATAAAAAAATGTAAATTATAAGAACATTGATTTAACCGTCTGTTTTTCTGGCTTGGTATATTGGAATTTTATAAGCATTTGATTAATGCTTTTATTAAATTTATGTGAGGTGTCTCTTGAGAGCATTGTGTTTGTATTATAGACATGAATATTTGATAAGCAAAATGTACTGTTAGTACAGTAATTAATGGACATGTAAATTCAGAAAATTATACAATGTTTGCCAGACTTGTAGAATGTTATATAAATAGAAAAGGATTCAGTTGTGTTTCGGGAGTCAGATAAATGTATAGGTCTGTGACAACAGACGGATACAGGATTTTTTTCCATAAAATAAAGATATAATTGAACACACTCACTGATGTTCAACACTTTAGAAAGATTTCATTCCTTTGTACACACAGCAGAATTTGTATAAAAAAAAAAAAGATGCCATCTAGGGATATAAGAGCTGACCAAGCCATAGTAGAACATACAGATCTTGCACTGCAGTTTCAGAATGGGAATTCACTAACACAAGACCAATACAGCAAATATGTACTAAAAAAGGTGGTGCAATATTTTAAGAGACTCTCTGGGATTCACAAACATTTAAGTTTCAGTAGGTGACTCTGTGTAAAGAGCATTGTCAGGCTGAAAGGGGTTGATTAGGGGAAATGCTTATGACCTCAACAGGGTGTGAAATACTGAAGCTAGCATAATATGCAACTGGTGGTAGAATGACTTGGAAAAAAGTCGCATTAGTAGACAGCATAATGGTCAATGCGATTCCATGACATGCCTACTGCCAAAGTAGCTGACAGCATTACAATTCTGGATGTTGCCACCTCTATAGTGCCATTTTTCGCAGTGTTCCAAAGACCAAAATTCCACCATAACAGCTACAAATAAATGTAATCTGAGTGTCATGCTTGGTTAAGGTGTTTACCTAGCAGACACAAGGTGCAGGGTTTGATTCCGCGGTCAGGGTACTTAGCTAGAAAAAAATGGGGGCAAATAGCCTAGTACTAATCTATGAACCTATGAACCTATGCTGCTCAATGCAAGAAGTCTAAATCTCAAGATGCACTCGCTCGAAGCTCTCCTCAAAATGGAGAATGTCGACATCTGTGCTGTAATGGAGACCTGGTTTAAAGAGGCAGAAAGCACCCCTGTGCTCCCAGGCTACAACTCATTCCATACCTTTCGGCCCCATAATATGGCCGGAAGCTCCAAAGGTGGTGGTGTCTCCATATTCTTAAAGGATACGCACACTTCTAGACTGGTAGCCCAGCATAATGCATCCGCGATACATCAGGTACAACTAACACTGGGTAACATGGCGCTAAATGTCATAGCCTGCTATAGAACCCCAAACATATCCCCAGACTCTCGCTCCAACTTCTTAAGCACCCTGGAATCTATCGAGGTCCAACCCAATACTCTCATACTGGGTCACTTTAACTACCCTTCCGTCAACTGGGGAAACTATTCAAGTACCAATGTACAGGCACACCGCTTTCTGGAATTTATCAGTTCATTCTGACCCCTACAAGAGAAAGCAACATCCTCGACCTGGTTATGACCAACATGGGAGACCGTTGCTCCACACCTATAGCCAATTCCTCTCTGGTTAAATCTGACCACAAACTGATTACCATGGAAATCTCCATCTCACCTACACCCCCCACTATGCTGACCATCCTGAAAAACTTGCTAAAGGAGTAACTTTGGGCTCCTAAAAACAGAGGTGGGTAACGTCTTGGCACCCATGCCAATGGAAAATAGCTGCAGGGCTGCCGAATCATGCACCAATGCACTGTACGAGCATGTGCACAAATATGCACCAATGCACTGTACGAGCATGTGCACAAATATACACCAGTGCACTGTACGAGCATGTACACAAATATACACCAGTGCACTGTACGAGCATGTACACAAATATACACCAGTGCACTGTACGAGCATGTACACAAATATACACCAGTGCACTGTACGAGCATGTACACAAATATACACCAGTGCACTGTACGAGCATGTACACAAATGCATGGACTTTGCCAAAAAAAAAAAAAAAAAAAAACAAACTATATGGTGTTCCCCAGCCATCAATAAACTCTAAAACAGAAGGAAGAAACTGTTGCAGAAAAAATGAAGTCACGACTGGAAAACCTCCCTTATCATTCTCAACAAAAAGCTGAGCTCCCATATCAAATCATCTAAAGCCAGCTATGAAGGCAGAATTGTGGCTGACACCAAAAGCAACCACAAAGCCGCCTATAGCTATATCAAAAACCTCCAAGACAGTACCCATATTTGCTCTTAATTATTGCACAATGGCAGCTTCTACTATACTGAGCCAACAGGTATAGCCAACATACTGGCTGGATTCAATGCCAGGTTTACCTCTCTCTCTCCCTCCCCAAGGGTCCTATCACAATACCAGAAGAAAGCCTGGTAGCCACCATTTCTGTGGCACAGGTAAAAGCTGCATTGTCCAAAGCCAAGTATACAGCATCCATGTGACCTGATAATATCCCTGGCTGCATCCTACAAGAGTTATAAAATGAACTGTTACCACATCTGGCACAATGTCCTGAGATGTGCCTACCTGGACTACATGAAAAGAGGGTTGGAGGAGCTCTCAGATTTTCTAGCCCAGGCAGGTATGACCCTAGCCCTGAATAGCATCCTGCCATTGCCCAGAATACCATAGTACAAGGATAGAATAATTGACTTCAACAATTGGCTAAGTTTCTGGTGTCATTCTAAGGGGCTCCAGTATCTCTCTGCCTGGGATGACATGATTAACGGACCATGATGCTTTGCCAGAGATGGCCTGCACCTGTCAACCCTGGGATTCCAGATACTGGCTAAGGCTCTTGCCACCCCTATAGTGCCTTTTTTAGGCTTGGTTCAAATGACAAAATTACCACTGCAACAGGTACAAGCAAGCAAAATCTGAGGGAAGTCTAAACCTCAAAATGCACTCACTCAAGGCACTACTCAAACTGGAGAACATCGACATCTGTGCAGTGACAGAGACCTGTTTCAAGGCTCCAGAGAGCACCCCTGCAATACCAGACTACAATTCATACCACACCTTTTGGCCACCTAACCTGAACAGAAACACTAAAGGTGGAGGTGTGTCCATATTCACCAAGGATATCCACACCTGCAGGCTAGTTGCCCAACATAATGCATCCAAGATTCTCCAGGTGCAACTAACACTAGGCAAGACTGCAATCCAAATTGTAGCTTGTTACAGATCCCCCACCATGCCCCCATGATTCCCACTCCACCTTTCTCAACATACTGGAAAGCATTAAGGTACAACCAAATACCCTAATACTGGGCGACTGCAACTACCCCACCATCAACTGGTAAAACTACTCGTATACCAACACATTTGCTCAGTGATTCTTGGGAATTCATAAATTCCAATGCCTTGGATCAACTAACTGAACCACACCCCCACCAGGAGCACCAATATCCTAGACCTAGTCATTACCAACATGGGAGATGGATGCTCCACACCAGAGGTCAGATCTGACCATAAGCTGATCATCCTAGACATCCACATCCTGCCCCCACCCTCATTAAGGAAACCACCATAAAAAACTTCTCCAAAGCCAACTTCACGCTTCTCATGACAGAAGTGGCAAACTTCACGACACCCATGCTGACGGAAAGTGGAAGTACGACTGCTAATTCATACACGAATGCACTGCATGAGCACAGACACGGGCGCACAGACACGGGCGCACTGCACGGGCACACACACGAGTGTATAGAACCAAGACACACAAAAAAAAAAAAAAAAAAAAAGCCAATTTGGTGGTCCCCCTGCTATAAACATACTCTACAACAAAAGGAAGAAACTGTTGCAAAAACGAGTAAAATTTCAAGATTGGAAAAACTCCCTTGTCAGCCTCAGTAAGAAACTGAGATCCATCATAAGATCCTCCAAAGCTTGTTACAAAAGGAAAATCACCACAGATTCTAAAGACAACCACACAAGGTTCATAGGTTGGTACTAGGCTATCCACCCTAGGGCCTATACAAGCCTAGCCATAACAATTCCCTGGCTATTTCTTCCCACAGTATTTACTTCCCTGGACCCCTGTCTAGCAGGGTGTCTGATGTGATCCCGGGGTGAATTTCCGATCTCCCATCCAATCATCAAGGTTCCTTTTGAAGAGGGCCAAAGAGGCACTCTGCTTGATATGTATGGGCAGTCTATTCCAGAGTCTGGGGAGTTTCTGGATCAGGAACATATCCCCTCCAGCATGTTTTGTTCATTGTGAAGACAAGGTTTAGATCCCTGGAGCATGCATCTCTGAGGGATTGGGATTTCTTTAAGTGTAGCATGTCCAACAGCTCTGGATTTGACATGGCCTTGTATGTTAAGCAGAGATCGCCTCTGAGTAGACGATATGCGACAGAGTATAGGTGGATTTTCATTAGATGGTCAGCATAGGGCATCTGCTTTAGGTCTGCAGTTCTTTTAGTGAGGTATTTCTGTGGCCTTTGCAGTTGTTGCAGATGTCTTGAGAGGTACATACCAAACGGGGCATTGTATTTTATAATGGGTCTAATGAGGGATGAGTACATCGCAATAATGGAAGAATACAATGTCTCTGTAATCACTGCTGCACAGGTAAAAAACGCACTCTCCAAAGCCAGGAATAACCGCATCCATGGGACCAGATATGTTCTACCCGAACTACAGAATCAACTGGCACACTTCCCAAGTACCATGTTCAACCATAGCTTCACTTCAGGCTTTGTGCCTACTGAATGGTGCACAGCTACAGTTAGCCAACTGCATAAAGAGCGATCCACCATGGACCCCAGGAACTACTGGCCCATTAGCCTGATCTGTAAGGCCATGGAACATATCATCATGGAACTTATAAACCAATACATATGTTATCTTCAATCTCTGGTCTCCACCCATTTTGGATTTGTGAAAGGCAGATCATGCCTCCTAAACCTGATTGCCTTTGTACCAATCGCCAGAGCCATGGATGAGGGTAAAGAGATTCACACAGCCTATCTAGACGTCGACAAGGCATTTGACACCATTCCGCACTAAATCCCTATGTCACATGATGGGTTGCCAACTGGCTCACTGATAGAACCCACACTGTGAAAGTAGCCAGCTCCAAGTCTGACTACAGACCAGTGACAAGTGGAGTACCACAGGGTTCAGTCCTGTGGGTCCACTCCTGTTTGGCATCTACTTCTCTGAAGTTCAGGGCAACACAGAGGGACTATGGCTGACAAAGTTCATAGATGACTGTAAATAGGGAGCCATTACTGAATCCCCAAATTATGTGGACAATTTACAAAAGGGACTCACTGAGACAAACAAAACAAAGCTTTCGGGTTCTCTACCCTTCATCAGCACATACAATCATCTAATTACTACATTTATATAGAGGTATAATTAATGTCACATGATAAATACTAGCCACTAAAAAATCACATTTATAAAAATTGCATATTATAAACTGTATAAATAATACAAAATTTTATACAAACAAAGACAAAAGATGATAAAATTAGATATGTAACTACATATAATGGGTACAGTTATCAGATTTGTAAGATTATAGAAAAAAATTGGCCAATTCTAATGGCCATGCCTGAAATAGAGAAAATATTAGGGCCAAAACCCAGCTTCGCATATAGGAACCAGCAATCGTTAAAAAGTGTTTTGTGTTATAAGGATTTTAATAAACAAGTGTGTTTAACACAAACTAAACTGGGAACTTTTAAATGTTATAACTGTAGCTGCTGTGATGACATTCTAGAAGCAAACGAATGTTTTAGACATCCAATAACTAATGTTAGCTATGTTTTTAAATGTAGGGCTACTTGTAATACATCTAAATTAGTATATCTTGCTACTTGTGTCTGCTGTGAAAAATTTTATGTGGGAAAAACAAGAAGAAGATTTAAGGATCGTGTTGTTGAACACAAATCAGAAATTAATAGGAAAGTTCAAACAAATGCTTTATATAAGCACATTATGGAAAACGCAACACATAGATTTAAGTTTAGATGCATAGATACAGTAGATTTGGGAGCAAGAGGTGGTGATTTAAATAATACACTAGAAATTAAAGAACTACAATGGATAATTAGACTGCAGGCTGATGTCAGTCCTGGTCTTAATAGTGCCACTAGTATAAAGCCTATATTGGTTAAACGACAGCAAGATAATTTATAATAAAAATGAAATTACTGTTAGCTCTTTATATATGTATATTTTTTATATGTAACCTTTTATATGAATTTTGACACGTAAATCTTGTAGCTAAAGTAAAAAAATTTGTATTATTTATACAGTTTATATTATAATATGCAATTTTTATAAATGTGATTTTTTAGTGGCTGGTATTCATCATGTGACATTAATTATACCTCTATATAAATGTAGTAATTAGATGATTGTATGTGCTGATGAAGGGTAGAGAACCCGAAAGCTTTGTTTATTAAATTTGGCGTTCTGTGATGAATTCCTGTGTCTTTTAATTGTGAACTTCTGACTCTCTGATAGTGCTTACATATAAATTTCACCCTGGGGATCACTTCTGTGGCTCTACTCAACAGGGGCACAGGAAAATAATTATTGTGTGGAATAAGCCAGGGAATCTTTATGGCTAGACTTGTATAGACCCTAGGGCCGATAGCCTAGTATCTGCCTATGAACCCATGAATCTGTGTTCAATCACAGCCTTACCTCAGGCTGTGTCCCTAATAATGGCACACTGCTGCAGTCATCTTGTTCCATAAAGGGGGAGCAACTACAGACCCTGGCACACTGCTACAGTCATCCTTCTCCATAAACAGGGAGCAACTACAGACCCTGGGAACTATCGCCCCATTAGCCTGACTAGTCTAGTATGCAAAGCTTTGGAGTGCATCATCATGGGCCTGTTCAACAAAGATATAGGCAATCTCCAAACTCTTGACCCCACACAGTTTGCCTTTCTCAAGTGGAGATGCTGTCTGATGAACCTGGTTGACTTTGAGGCAGTCAGCAAGGCTGTAGATGAGGGTAAGGCAGTGCATGCAGCCTACCTCGACTTGGCCAAAGCCTTTGATACCATTCCCCAATTGGGTATCATTGATAAACTCACCAAACTAGCCATCAATCCTTACATCACTAGGTGGGTTGCAAATTGGCTCACAGACAGGATCCACAGAGTGAAAGTTGCTGATTCCAAGTCAGACTGTTTATCAGTCATGAGTGGAGTCCCACAGGGCTCAGTCTTGGGCCCTCTCCTGTTTGGCATCTACTTCTTGGAAGTAGAGGCCAACACAGGATAACACTCTAGCTGACCAAGTTTGCTGATGACTGCAAGCTAGGAGTCATTATCAGCTCCCTAAGTGATGCAGACATCCTACAAAAGGGCATCTCTGAGACCAATGACTGGTGACGGAACCATGGCCTGAAGCTTGACGCCATAAAATGTGTTATCCCCTTTGGAAAACACTCAGTTCCCATGAATTGCCATGTTGAAAGGAGGCCACTGAACACTGAAGGGGCCATAAGAGATCTGGGCATCAGGTTGACAGCCACCTCACCTTCGACCACCACATTGCCACTGTGGTCAGAAAGTCCTTCTATGTGGCACATCTTGTAGCCAAAGATTTTGCATCCAGGAAGAAAAGAGGTCATCATCCCTCATTAGACCAATCATTGAATATAATGCCCCATTTGGCATGTACCTGACAAGACACCTACAACAGCTGGAGAGGTCATAAAAGTACCACACAAAAAGGATCCTAGGCCTTAAACACATGTCCTACAAGGGCAGACTCAAGAAACTTCAGCTGTTCTCAGTCTCTTAACTACTTAGAGGTGATCTCTGCTTGACTTACAAAGCCATGTCTGACCCAGCCTTACTTGAAATGCTGCACCTAAATAAATCCTAATCCTCCCATGACACACGCTCCAGAGATCACAACATCATTACCACAATTAACAGAACAATGTTGGAAAGGATAAGTTCATCTCCCAAAGACTTGCCCATACTCTGGAATACTCTTCCTATTCATGTCAAGCAGAGCACCTCCAGACCATCTCTAAGAGAAATCTTGATGAGTGGATAGGTAACAAAGTTCACTCATGGGATCATCCCAGTTGCCCTACTGGATATGGGCACTGTGAACTAACATCGGGTGGCATACTGCCTGGGCAATTTTTCTGGGCTAGGCTTGTAAAAGGCTCCGGGGCCATTAGCCTAGTACACACCTATGAACCTATAGACAGCAAAAGTAGCTAAGAGGTATTGTGATAGACGTGCGAGTATGTGCAGGTTTGTATGTTTCAGGGTTAACGTACAGATTGGGTAAGGGGGCTGGGTTTAATGGCGTGTCCGTGGTAATGTGTGTCTGCCTAATTGTCTGCGGTAATTGTCCAGGCAGTCTTGTGTAGTGGTAGTGTTACAGAAAGTTTTATTTTTTAAGGAAAGGCACATGATTAGTGTTAGGGGCAGGGTGAGGGTCAGAGTTACAGGTTGCATGCATAATAAGGTGGGTCAGGGGGTAAAGCAGGACGTCATTCTCTTTCTGGGAGAATTTTTCCCTGTGGTGATATCAGCATCAGGCATGTCTAACTGCACTGAAGAAAATATATATGTAATCTGGTAGTATACCTTACATGATATGCTCATATCTCAACAACACTGGCAGTATACCGTACACTATATGCTCATACCTCAACAACACTGGTAGTATACCATACATGATATGCTCATACCTCAACAACACTGGCAGTATACCGTACATGATATGCTCATACCTCAACAACACTGGCAGTATACCATCCATGATATGCTCATACCTCAACAACACTGGCAGTATACCGTACATGATATGCTCATACCTCAACAACACTGGCAGTATATACCGTACATGATATGCTCATACCTCAACAACACTGGCAGTATACCGTACATTATATGCTCATACCTCAACAACACTGGTAGTATACCGTACGTGATATGCTCATACCTCAACAACACTGGCAGTATACCGTACATGATATGCTCATACCTCAACAACACTGGCAGTATACCATCCATGATATGCTCATACCTCAACAACACTGGCAGTATACCGTACATGATATGCTCATACCTCAACAACACTGGCAGTATATACCGTACATGATATGCTCATACCTCACCAACACTGGCAGTATACCGTACATGATATGCTCATACCTCACCAACACTGGCAGTATACCGTACATGATATGCTCATACCTCAACAACACTGGCAGTATACGTACATGATATGCTCATACCTCAACAACACTGGCAGTATACCGTACATGATATGCTCATACCTCAACAACACTGGCAGTATACCGTACATGATATGCTCATACCTCAACAACACTGGCAGTATACCGTACACGATATGCTCATACCTCAACAACACTGGCAGTATATACCGTACATGATATGCTCATACCTCAACAACACTGGCAGTATACGTACATGATATGCTCATACCTCAACAACACTGGCAGTATACCGTACATGATATGCTCATACCTCAACAACACTGGCAGTATATACCGTACATGATATGCTCATACCTCAACAACATTGGTAGTAAACATTGACAGACCACGATGCTTTGCCAGAGCTGACCTGCACCTGTCACCCTTGGGATACTGGCTAAGGCTCTTGCCACCCCTATAGTGCCTTTTTAGGCAAGGTTCAAATGACAAATTCACCACTGCAACAGGTACAAGCAAGCAAAATCTGAGGGTAATGCTTCTCATTGCAAGAAGTCTAAACCTCAAAATGCATTCACTCGAGGCACTTCTTAAAATGGAGAACATCGACATCTGTGCAGTGACAGTGACCTAAAGGCTATAGAGAGCACCCCTGCATTACCAGGCTATAATTCATACCACACCTTTCGGCCACCTAACCTGGACCAAAACATTAAAGGTGGAAGCGTGTTCGTATTCATTAAGGATATCCACACCTCCAGGCTAGTTGCTCAGCATAATGCATCCGAGATTCTCCAGGTGCAACTAACACTAGGCAAGACTTCAATCCAAATTGTAGCTTGCTACAGATCCCCCACCATGCCCCAGGATTCCTAGTCCATTTCCTGAAACACTGAAAAATATTAGGGTACAACCCAACACCCTAATAATGGATGACTTCAACTAACCCCCACCATTAACTGGGAAAACTACTCATGTACGAAGTCTTTTGCTCAACGTTTTCTGGAATTCCTAAATTCCAATGCCTTGGATCAACTTATCCACATCCCCAGCAGGGGCAGCAATATCCTAGACCTGGTCATTGCCAACATGGGCGACCGGTGTTCCACACCAGAGGTCAATTCCTTGTTGGTCAGATCTGGCCACAAGCTAATCAGCCTAGACATCAACATCCCACCCCCACCCCCCATTAGGGAAACCGCCGTAAAAAATTTCTCCAAAGCCAACTTCACGCTTCTTAAGACAGAAGTGGCAAACTTCACGACACCCATGCAGATGGACAACAGAGGTACAACTGCTGAATACTGCACAAATGCACTTTATAAGCACTTACACGAGTGCCATGGATCATGTTAGCCCTAACAGAACCAAGATGCTATCCTCCATAAAAAGGAAGCCAAGCTGGTGGTCCCCTGCCATAAACAAACTCTACAACAGGAGAAAGAAACTGTTGCAAAAAAGAGTAAAATCACATGACTGGAAGAACTCCCTGGTCAGCCTCAGTAAGAAGCTGAGATCCCTCATAAAATCCTCCAAAGCTAGTTATGAAAACAAAATTGCCACTCATTCTAAAGACAACCACAAAGCATTCTTTAGCTATGTCAATAATCTCAATGGCAACACTCAGATCTGCTCTGAGTTACAGCACAATGGCACTAAATATACAGAGCCAACAGATATTGCCAATATCCTAGCAGATAGGTTCAGTGCTAACTTTACCCCCCCTCACCCCATAAAGGTCCCATCTCTATAATGGAAGAATGCAAAGTTCCTGTAATCATGGCTGCACAGGTAAAAACCACACTCTCCAAAGCCAAGAACACAGCATCCATGGGACCTGACAACATCCCGGGCTGCATTCTACATGAACTACAGAGTGAACTGGCACCCCACCTAAGTACCATGTTTAATCATAGCCTCACCTCAGGCTTTGTGCCCACTGAATGGTGCACAGTGACCGTTATCTCACTCCACAAAGGGTGAGGCACCACGGACCCTAGAAACTTCTGCCCCATTAGCCCTAACAAGCCTGGTCTGCAAGGCCATAGAATGTATCATCCTGGAACTTATAAACAATGACATTGGTAATCTCCAAACTTTGTACCCCACCCAGTTCAGGTTTGTAAAAGGCAGATCATGTCTCCTAAACCTAACTGACTTCTTAGAAGCAGTCACCAAAGCCGTAGACGAGGGTAAGATTATTCACACAGCCTATCTAGATCTCGCTGAGGCTTTTGACACCATCCCCCACTCTGGAATTATAGAAAAACTCACTAAACTAGGTAGAAATCCCTATGTCACAAGATGGGTTGCCAACTGGCTCACTGACAGAACCCACACTGTGAAAGTAGCAGACTTCAAGTCTGACTGCAGACCAGTGACAATTGGAGTACCACAGGGTTTAGTCCTGGGTCCTCTCCTGTTTGGTATCTACTTTTCTGAAGTACAGGCTAACACAGAAGGTCTTTGGCTAATGAAGTTCGCAGATGACTGCAAACTAGGAGCCATAATTGAAACTCCTAATGATGTGGGCATCCTACAAAAGGGCCTCAATGAGACAGATGCCTGGTGTCAAAGCCATGGCCTCAAGCTCAATGCCAAAATATGCATAGTCATCCCCTTTGGTAAAAACTCTGTACCCATGAGCTACCACATAGGTGGTAGACTACTTAACACCAAAAGTGTGATAAGAGACCTTGGGACACAGGTGGACAGTAGTCTCTCCTTTGGTAATCACATCGCCACAGTGGTCAGGAAATCCTTCTAAGTGGCACACCTCATTAAAAAAGGTTTCTCATCCTGGAAAGAAGAGGTCATTGTTCCCCTCTATTCGTCACTCATTAGACCCATTATAGAGTACAAATGCCCCTTTGGTATGTTACTCACAAGACATCTACAACAACTGGAAAGGATGCAGAAATATATCAGAGGATTACCAGCCTCAAACATATGCCCTACGCATACTGTCTCAAAAAACTCCAGCTTTACTCCGTCGCATATTGCCTACTCAGAGGCAATCTCTGCCTAACATACAAAACTATGTCAAACCCAGAGCTATTGGACATACTCCACTTAAAGAAATCCCAATCCCTCTGAGCTATATGCTCCTAGGGACCTAAACCTTGTCACTGCAATAAACAGAACACGCTGCAGGGATAGATTCCTGTCCGATAGATTTCTCATACTCTGGAACAAACTACCTATCTATATCAAACAAAGCTCATCATTAGCACTCTTCAAGAAAAATCTTGATAACTAGATGGGAAATAGGAAATTCACCTCCTGGGATCACCTCTGTGGCTTTGCTCGACAGGGGCACAGGAAAATAATTTTCTTGGGTGGTGAAAGCTAGGGTACCTTTTTGGCTAGGCATACATAGGCCCTAGGGCTGACAGCCTAGTACCTACCTATGAAGTTTACATGATATGCTCATACCTCAACAACACTGGTAGTATGCCGTACATGATATGCTCATACCTCAACAACACTGGCAGTATGCCGTACATGATATGCTCATACCTCAACAACACTGGCAGTATACGTACATGATATGCTCATACCTCAACAACACTGGCAGTATACGTACATGATATGCTCATACCTCAACAACACTGGCAGTATACGTACATGATATGCTCATACCTCAACAACACTGGCAGTATACCATACATGAAATGCTCATACCTCAACAACACTGGCAGTATACGTACATGATATGCTCATACCTCAACAACACTGGTAGTATACCGTACATGATATGCTCATACCTCAACAACACTGGCAGTATACGTACATGATATGCTCATACCTCAACAACACTGGCAGTATACCGTACATGATATGCTCATACCTCAACAACACTGGCAGTATACCGTACATGATATGCTCATACCTCAACAACACTGGCAGTATACCGTACATGATATGCTCATACCTCAACAACACTGGCAGTATATACCGTACATGATATGCTCATACCTCAACAACACTGGCAGTATATACCGTACATGATATGCTCATACCTCAACAACACTGGCAGTATACCGTACATATGCTCATACCTCAACAACACTGGTAGTATACCGTACATGATATGCTCATACCTCAACAACACTGGCAGTATATACCGTACATGATATGCTCATACCTCAACAACACTGGCAGTATACCGTACATGATATGCTCATACCTCAACAACACTGGCAGTATACCGTCCATGATATGCTCATACCTCAACAGCACTGGTAATCTACCGTTCATGATATGCTCATACATCAACAGCACTAGTAGTATACCGTACATGATATGCTCATACCTCAACACTGTGGTAGTATACCATACATGATATGCTCATACCTCAACAACACTGGTAGTATACCGTACATGATATGCTCATACCTCAACAACACTGGTAGTATACCGTACATGATATGCTCATACCTCAACAACACTGGTAGTATACCATCCATGAGATGCTCATATATCACCAACACAGAGAAATGCCCAGTGCTGGCATGACCCATTTTACATGCCACCAACCAAGTAACACAAGCCATATGTATGACTACCATCCTTATAGTGAAAATATGCATGGTGTATTCTTGGTGTAGCTTTGATATGTGAGTTGGTAACATTTCCTGAACAAGGTATATGACACGGATCATGTTTTCTGTATTTCTGTGGGCCATTGTGGCAAACAAATTGCCTCTTTTTAAACTGTTGGTGGATACAAGTGTTGTGAAATGTCTCATGTTAATCTCCTGAAATCTAAAATTCTTAAAGGCCAAGCAGTGGCTATACATCCCATTACTTGACACCCACCTTGCTAATGCTGTACACCATGAATGTCAACTACAGTGCGTCTGCTCTAAAGCATAGTCAGTGGGTATATGATACCTGATAGTAGTGTGTGTGTGTGTGTGTGCACGCTTGTGATACAACAGTAGGCTGATGTATACATTAGGGCATCCTACAGGATGTGGTTGCAATCCCCTGCTATTATCAACATAAGGCCACCTACATAGATGTGTGGAGTTATCTCCCCAATCAAACCCACAACAATCACAATGCACATATACAGCAACATAGAAAAATGCAAGAACAGGAAGTGCATACATGCTACCAGGTCATAGGATCGTTCTCTTCTAAAGTAATTTCTACAGCAGAGAAGACATTTGTGCTTGCTGCGAATCTCAGTGAAACAGTCGCCGGTCAGAGACGTACTCGGTGATAATGTAGGCTAACCACCCCCTCTGACATTTTCTCGCAGCTGGAGTCCATAATAGGAGGGGATTGCAATAAGTACATGGAAGGGCCAGTCATGCAGTCATACCATGGAAATAAAATGTAAACGAGAAAAGTTATTGAAACAAAAAAAAAATGGCCGCTGTTAACAGATGTCCATTCAGAGTCATTAATTAACTGAATAACAACAAACCAATATGTAGACAAAACATTGAGTTAGTTGGAAAGGAAGCAAAAAAAAAGTATTGAGAGAGAGAAGTGCATAGGTATTTATGCCATTAAAGAGAGACAAATGAAACCAAGACAAGAATGAGATCTAATATGGTACAATTTATACACAAAAAAGAATTGACCAATAATTGTAAAGCAAGGTCAAAAATATATGAAAATACATGTAGGCAAAGCACCTGATAAATATTACAAAAAAAGAGAATCGTAGCACACAAGACGAATGTAGTAAGCGATTGGCATCGCAGCACGCAAGACCGGTGGGTTGGCATCGCAGCACACAAGCCCGGCATGGGTACAATCAGAAATGAAGTCTTAGATCAGCTATGAAGTGGAGGATTTGAATGAGAACCCCAGACAGAAAGACCACTTCAGATTGGTGGTTTATTAAAACTGGTACAGCTTGAAGTGACAGAGAAAGCAAAGCAGAGTAGAAGAGGAAATCACTCATTAATTCAGTTAAAGATGTTACAGAAAATAAAATATCATGGTCATTTCAAAGCCAAGATCATTCTACACAGGGGTAGGAAGAGCAGGAAGCAGCAACTGTCGAAGAAGCCATCAGTAACGAAGGAAGTACTTTAGGAGAAGTCCTGCTGGATTTGATCGAATGTATAGATTTAACATATACGAGACCAGCTTTCAAAAGTGAATAAGGCCCAGATCACCAAATGGATAAAGTAACTGGAACTATAAAGGCAGAGCCACATGATATAACAGAAATTAACAGAATACAATATTGTGCATCAAAACTAATATCAGACAAGGTATTGCCAAAAAAGCATAAATTAGTAATGGAAAATTGTGATCATGACAAAGGAAGCACCTAGTAGAAACACTTGGAGAAACAGTTAAGAAAAGAAGTGCAAACTGATTTTCCTTTTCTGTTTTCCTACATTAATCTAAAGAATATTAGAAAAGTGAATGAGCTAAAACAAAAATATAACAGCACAACTAATCAGGACTTGATTTAGTTATCTCTAACAATAAATTAGTGTGTGTTCAGGCTGAGAAACGTAGGAGATGCACTGAGAAATATAAAGAAAGGATACAAGCAGACGGTTTAGGTATGACCAAAAGAAGTTCTACAGGGATCTCGGAATGAAAACAGCAATAATTGAGATACCACCAATAATAGAGGAAATTAATTCATTCTGGAGAAATATTTATAATGTCACAGTTGAGAACAATAAGGCTGAGTGTATAAAAGAAGTAAAAGAACAAATAAGTCACTCCAATATAGAAGATTGAATTGGAGTGAAGGTAACGCCTACTAAGATCCAAATAAAATTAAGAAAATTGAAAAATGCCAGCTCCAGACACTGTACTTAACTTTTAGTAAGGTATATAGCCTTGAGTAAAAGCTATGTCTGCACCCTTAAATGACGAGGACTGGCTAACAAAAGACAAAACCATACTTGTACTTGGTTCTTAAAAGTGAGCCTCCATATCAGCCTATCAACCTGTCTCCCAACAATATACAAGTTATATTTGGGAAATGATGCAGAGTATACATTCATTTAGCTAAAAATTCACTCATGGCCATAGAACAGAAGGGGTATATAAGAGATTCATATGGAACAAATAATCATCTTTTGTTAAACAAAGCCATACTGGAAAGCTGTAAAAAGGACATGAATCTCAGTATGGCATGGATAGATTGAAAAAAAAAAGCATTTGATGGTATTTCTCATTCTTGGATTAAAAGATGTTTACAAATGTAGAAGACCCATCACACATTGATAAATTTTATTACAGTTACTATGAAGAAATGGCAAACACTTTACAGCTGAACCATAAGAACAGAAAAATTGTCATCAAGGGTGTGAAAATCCAGTGTGGACTATTTGAGTGAATCTTTGTCACCATTACTATTTTATGGTGCTCTCATGCCATTGTACTGTTTGTTCAACATAGAAGTCATCAAGTGAAAGGAAATTTCTAGATGACTTAAATCTATATAGTTCATCAGATAAGCACCACAAACAGCAACTACAAGTTGTCAAAGCTTTCTCATATGACATAGGAATGTTGTTTGGTCTCAAATGTGCAAAAGCAACATCCGAAAAAGGAAAACTGAAGACTCAAATTTGGACAGGAATGTGATATAAAAGATTTGGAATAGAAGAGAGTATTCAAATATACTGGAATAGATGAAGGGGCAGTGGTACAGCATGAAACAAATAGAACAAACCTCAGAAAAGAATATTTTAGAAGACTAAAATTAATCCTTAAATACTCATTTGACATCTAGCAATAAAGTTCAAACTATAGATCAGCTTGTATTTCCTATTTTAACTTATTGCTTGTGGGTCATTTTCTGCCCACAAAAAGAGATGGTAAGCTTGACAGAAAAATGAGAAAATTGCTCCATACCCATTGAGTGATGTGCAAGAATCAGTGTTTGCCAAGATTATGACCCATTGAGTGATGTGCAAGAATCAGTGTTTGCCAAGATTATGACCCATTGAGTGATGTGCAAGAATCAGTGTTTGCCAAGATTATGTATCCCTTGGTCTGCAGGAGGCTTATTTGTCTACTTGAAATGGACTACACATATAAGTTGGTGATTGTTGTTTTGCATATATATTTATTGACATCAGCAGATACAAATATATTAAAGGTTCCAAGACATGAACAAAATAAGTTTAAGGTGACATCTTTGAGGTTACAAGAAGCCTTAGGAATAAAGGAGGCATGGAAATCCAACCAAACCTAGATTAAAAAAAAAAAAACAGGTGGCAACAGAAAATGCAAAGAAACAAAAAAAAAAAATACAAAGAACATAATCAAGAAAAAATAAATAAATGGAAAGACCACTGTTATTGCAAGAAATATAAAGATCTGCTGGAACAGCTGCATGTTAACCATGAATTGTCACACAAGTGACTTAGATGGGGGGAATTTAAACTAGAAAGATGAAAGGTTAATATCGTCAGCCCAAGATAGTGGATTACATACCAGATGGTTCATTAAAATCCATAGAAAAGTTAGGTGATCTAGAGATATGCAAGTTTTGTGGTATTAGAACTAGAAACAGTTACATATCCTATAGCGGGGTGTGACATACTGATGGCTGAATGTTTGTATGCTGAAAACATAATGCTGAGACTTTGTAAACATTACAACATAGAGGAAGCTGACAGACACTGGAAACCTGAACAGCAAAGGGTTGTTCAAAAAATGAAGTAATGATTATGTGGGATCACCCCATACCAGCAGTTAAGAAGGTAGAAGAAAACATGCCAGATAATGTAATTCAAGAGAAAAAGACAAATAGCTTTATAGAAATTGCTACACCCAGTGACTATAGTGTCTTACAAACTGAAAGGACATAAATTTGTAAAATAAGAAACAAGAGCAATGTGGAAGAAAGTTCCAGTCCCAGCTGCAGTAGGAGCAACAGAGTTAATAAAATAGAATTTTCAAACATAACGAAAAATGCTACCAATACAAGCAACCCCTTATGAACTGCAAAAAAAAAGGTGATTGCGGTCCATTGCAGGTGCTGAGAAGAGCCCTTCATGAACTTTCATTATGCCCTGATTTAGGAATGGTGTTTTTTCCTGACAAGATATGTAAAAACTTAAGCATTTGGAGAAACTAAACCATACACTACAAATGTACAGCTGATACCAACATATGGTACTTAAAGGGCTTATCCACTTGACAGACATAATTCAACCTTATATAACCAGCAATATACCGTGAGTAAGTTACATTAAATTAAACAATACCTCACAAGACTTGCATGTCACCAGTGACTGGGACATGCACAGATACTGGCTTAAACGAGATATTGTGCATGTATGTAGTATTACACATCACACCTTACTATTCTGTAATTAAACAATATTGCATTATCTGCACATGTCATGACATGGAAGAACTCCTACCCCTGTTCATATTACTCCTGACAGCATGCACCTGTTGCCAGTTACATCTAGGAGCTCAACACCCCCCCCCCACCTCCACCCCAAAACAGTTTCAGGTAGGTCAGTAAGCAACTGACAACTTCAAGACATGCAAAATAAAGTAAATATAATACCAAAAATGATTAAAACCCCTCAACAGGGTAAAGTGTTGAACTCCAAACACATGTATCAACAAACTGAGTACAGAATGCAAGCCATGTTTGTGTTCTGTATTCAGTTGTTTGTTGATTAAATATAATACCACTCCTGGATAGGTTCAAAGGTTCATAGGCAATTGTTATGCTAATGACCCCAGGGTGCCTTTTTAAGCCTAGTCTTACATCCCAAATGTATCTGATAAGTTTTGATAAGCTATGGTTGTTTTAAGGTGTATATGTAAGAATTCTTACATTTGAGCCCAACAATTTGGCTTTATGAAGGGTAGATCCTGTCTATTTAACCTGGTAAATTCTTCTAAATGTTTATGGAGGCTGTAGATTGTGGCCAGTGCAGTACCCATGGTGTATCTCAACTTCGCCAAGTCCTTTGGTGCCATTCCCAATGCTTACATCACACACAAGCTAAACGTTTTCATGTATATACTCTGTAAATATTATTGTAATCACTATCTGTAACACTACTTTTGTACCAATTAATGTTTAATATTTTCTGTATCTGTTCTTGTCGGAGGTTTTCTCCTTGGCCCTCCACTGAAAATGGGCTCTTTTATGTTCAGTGGACTTTTCCAGTAAACAAATGCAATAAATAAAATAAACTCAGCAGATATGTGGTTAGATGGCTAGCAAATTGGTCAAATGACAAGGCAACGCATCCTCTCATAATATTGCCTAGACAACACACCTCTATAAAATGAAAATGTAGACAGGTAACTAGCTTTTTCCCCTTTCACCATCTTGTAACAACAATTGTTGGGAAATTATTTTAAGTTCAGTGTATTACAAAAGGTATAGCTGAATAATAATCATGCCTTTATGCACAGCATTGGTCTTGCTAATTATAAAAACAACATCCCTTAATGTATTTTACTAAACATATTAAAGTTAGGTGCAGGTTGGGGCTAGTGTGTGTGTATGTGTGTATAGAGAGAGAGGTTTAGAGAGGGTGTAGAATGTGGCCATGTATATTAAAAACTCTCCACCACTCCAGTGTCAGGTTTTAAATTAGATATATATATATATATATATATATATATATATATATATGTGTGTGTGTATAGATATATATGTATATATATATATATATATATATATATATATATATATATATATATATAAATGTGTGTGATGGAGAGAGGGGAGTGTGGGTACTTACCTGACACTGGAGTTGTGCAGAGTTTTATGAAATGAGTTTTTCTGATCCTTAAGTGTGATATCTATTTCTGAGGATGTGGGACCAAGTCTGTTTGAGATATGTGGGGAGATCTTTCAAAGTGAATAAAAAGCATAGTCATTATTTCAAAGTGCATCTTTTGGACATGTATTTTGCAATGGCTTAGTAGTGAAACTGCAACAAAGCACAATATAATTCAATGAATATTATTCGCCAAAAGTTCAGCACCTCCACAAGTACTGTGCATTTCACTAAGGGCTGTTGGGGGGTACGTACTTTTACTCTAAGATATATACTCATTGATTCATCTGAAAGTAAGGCTGTGAGGACATTGTAATTTTGATGAAAACAGTGATTAAGGCTGCTTTTATTTTTCAGGAATTTCTCTCTTGTTCATTTTTTGCAATTTGTGTATGGAAAAGTCGTATTTAGAGACTCTTTATTCTGATTAGTTATCGAAGCATAACTCTAGACCCAGATTATTAAATGGGTCAGTCGAATGGTGTCCGAGTTACTTTGAACTGAAAGCACAAAGAAGGACGACGGGCCTAAGTTAGGCAGCGTCACCGCGGACCTAAGTTAAGCGCAGGCTACACCACACAAAACGAAGGGTGCGATTTCCCATTGCCTGCTGTAATATGACTTGTAGGAGTTGTGGATGTGGTGAGGATCGATCTTCTGAGTTATTGACAAGAAATGGAGAAGGACCTTAGGTAAGAGAAAGTAACCAATTAAGGAAATAGAGCCTACACGTTTGTTATTGCACACTAAGCTAGAAACCTTTTTGCAGAAATGTTGAGTGACATCTATTATTTAGTCTATTCTTTATTAGGCTCCTTACTGAATCGCTGAGTGCAGACAAGCTGAAAAAAGAGACTGTAAAATGAAAAGAGTGAATCTCGAAGACTGCTGTTGTCCTTTAAACACTTCTTTTTTGCAAGCCCCCCCCCTTCACCCTCTGAACTTAACATATACCAGTTCTGAGATTGTCATAAATTGGGAAAACATTGGGAAAACAAGAATATTATAAGAAATAGCAATCATGGACTTGATATGTCTAAGTCCGCATGTTGCCAGTCATCACCATCTTTCTTGACTCAGTGCTACTCTCCTACCTTCTTCGATGCCTGACTGTCACAGGTCTTCTTTTATGCAGTCTGTCCATCTCTCCTTCAGATGCCCTCATTATTTCCTCTTGGCGTCTTCCGATCTCTCAAGTCTTCTGTAGCATTTTGTTTCCTTCATTCCTGCAAATCCATTTGAACCACCATAGTCTGTTCCATTTGATCGTCTGTAAATGGAGCTACTTTGGCTTTTGCAGTGATGCCCTCATTTATTCATCTCTCCCACATCTCAGGTACTTCATGTCCTTCACCTCTAGCTTTTCCAAATGTTGTTTTACTGCCCAGTTTCTGTACCATACAATAGTACTGGTCACACCACTGTTGTACACCTTTAATTTTAGGTTGTCTGGCATTCTTCTGCCACAGGCTCCCCCTGACACTCTGACAAGCTGTCTGCAGCCTTTCTGATTCTACCTTTGACATCTTCATTCATGCTTCTATTCTCCTCATCCAACCCTCCCAGATACTTGTTAATCCTGTCCTACTGTTTTCTATTATTTCAACTGTCAGCGTTTTATGATTCTTCTGTTTGCTGCCATAAAAACTGTATTATACTCTGTTTCATACTACTGGCCTTCAGTTTTGAATTGTGTTCCCTGTCATTGGCTGAAGTTCTCTGTTTCATACTATTGGCCTTCAGTATTGCATTCTGTTCCCTGTCATTGGCTGAAGTTCTTGTTCAGAGTCTGCTCATAATGTGACATTGTCCACGTACAGCAGCTTTGATCTGTCCCCTATGACATATTTGCTAATGTAGCTCATCACTGTTATGAACAGCAGTGGGATCAAGGCTAAATCACGATGCATACCCACTCCCACGGGAATCCCCCTGTTATCGTAACACTGTACTTGTCAATGTTTCCTTGTACATGGCCTTTCCTAATTCTACCAGTGTTTCTGTGACTTCAGTCCATTACAGATCTGTCAAATAAGCCTTCTTGAGACCTTGCCATATGCTTTCTCCAAGACTTGGAATGTCCATTTGGTTGCTTTCCTCAGATCTATCTTCTTCTCAACTATCTGTCTCGCTGCAAACATCGGGTCAGTTGTACTGCATCCTCACATGAATCTGAACTCCATCTCCCATCTAACTTTTGAATACAGTTTATATATATATATATATCAGTTGACCTTTCCAGCAGTTTCTTTGCAGTGTGACATGAGTCTGATACCTCTCTACATCCCATAGTTTTGAATGTCCACTTTATTTTTGAACACTGGCATTAGTGTGTTTATTCTCCTGTCATCTGGGATATATCTTTCTCTCCAAACTGGTATGAGTGCCCTCAGACCATTTCTCCCCTGACTCACCCAATATCTTATCTGCCATGATCTCATCTGAGCCTGGTGCTTTCCCTGACTTTTTCCTTAGTGCCGTTCTTACTACTTCTAGGGTGGGCTCCTCTTCTCTCACTGTAGGCTGTGTCTGGGGCAGTTTCTGTGGGATTTTCTTCTTTCAGAAGCTTCTGGAAGTAGTCCTTCCATCTGCCTTTGTTGTCCTGTGGGCTGGTGAGCAGGTTGATGCTGGTATCACTTACGAAGGGCATCTGATGATCGTCTTTATCTTTCTGTTTTTGTGTTGCAGCCTAAGTTTTTGTGGCATCTGCTGAGTCGCATTGCTGATGTAGCTGCAGTGCTCCTGATGTTGCTGCAGTGCTCCAGATGCAGTGCCCCTGAGGTTGCTGCAGTGCTCCTGATGCTTGCTCTTTGTTACTATTTTTTATCCTCTTGATTTGCCAACCAGTATTTCTTTTTAGACTAGTCCATCTTTTCTGTCTCCCTTTTTTCCCTGTACTTTTTTGTTTTAATAATCTCCTGGACTTCTGCATTCCACCACCATCTTTACTTATTTCCACATATCTGTTGTATAGTCCTCAAATACACTGTTTTAAATTCTACAGACCACCTGAGGGTGAGTCTTATTTATCCAACCCCTTTCTCCTTGCTAAGAGGAGAAAAGGGGCTAATATGAAATTTCTGAATAGTCATAAAAAGGGCTGTTAGGAAGCTACAAACCTTTTTAATTAATTTTCTTGCTGATGTAGCTCATGTTTAGCCTCTAAAAGAGTGGCAAATTAATTCTGTATCTTCCCTAATGACTTTCTAAATTACTGTAGTTTTACATTTCTAATTTGAAAAAAGGTTTTCCCAAGTCTTTGGTGTGTGTGTGTGTGTGTGTGTGTGTGTGTGTGTGTGTGTGTGTGTGTGTGTGTGTGTGTGCGGTAACAAATGCCCTACTAGAAAAATGCGACCTATCCTGGCAGATTATACTTGATGCATAAGGAGCCCCACCAGCTGCTCCATTAAGAGTGTTTTAAGCATCAGAAAACTAAATCACAAAGCCTACTACTGATTGTTCTTGGAATCAGCTGGACTAATTTCCTGTTAATGTTAAGCGTCTCCACAGCAGTACTGGTTACCAACACTCAAGACTCTGACACAAACTGACTAAATGAAATACTATGGCAAGCTTGCACAATATCGTTTAAACTACAATTCCAGGACGCATTCATGATTATGATCAGCTTGTACATCAGCAGAATTTCTGGAATGTATTCTTTTTTTCTATTTTTTATTGAATAAAAGTGTCATTAACCACATAAATCAGACCAGCACCTAAATACAGGCATTTTAAAACACTTTTTAATTTGTTGTATTTTTTATATATTTTTGCAGAATGATGGGTCTGATGAAGGTACCAGAAAGTGCTTTCAGATTATACCTCAGTGTTTGTAACATTTGGCTGTGGTCTAAAATTTTAAATTTTGTGGTTTCTTTCTATCTTTTGCTCACTTATTTTGCGGGTACAAACACTCCCATGCTAATTGGTTAGAAACCACATACCCAATCTCATGCAAGACGGCTTCAAGCCAATTGTACCTTTCCTCAGTCTCAAGCCCCACCCACAGTAATATTAATGTTCTATAAGTCAGCATTTCAGTGGTTTATTATTGTACAAAAAGTGCCCAGACCCATCATGCCTAATAAAGGATCTGTATTTCAACTCGTAAATGGTCCTCACTCTCAACTGAGAGAAGACCAGAAGAAGCCATCAATGCAGAATTACTTTAAAACTCCTCTTTAAAATTTTTTTAAGGTCTTTAGCCTCCTAACGGTTCCTTTCAGAACAATCCATTTGGAATTTTCACACGCACAGTATTGCAGCACCACCATTTTGTCTTCAGCTCCACCCATTTCCTCTTCTGGACGTGGTAGCGACTTGATTGTTTCCTTGATTCCCTTAGAACCTTCTGTGGCCACCCAAGGTTTATGCTGTGGACTGACATCTTACTCTACCTGAATGCCCTTTCCTTCCAAGGAGAAAGTCTACCTGAGCTTCATGTTAGCCGCTCTCGTATGTGATCTTCGACTGTCTTTTGCTGTCCACCATCATGCCATGTACAAGGCAGAAGTCTAGAATGGCTACTTCTCCTTTCTTATTCTTGTTTTTCATGCCATCTGAACTCTGTCTTCTTATCTTATTCTTTTTACCCCAATATAAGCATTCGGGTTCCCCATTATCAACCCCAACTCATGTTGTCCTGCATTATCTAGTAGGTACTGCAACTACTACCTGAATGCAATCAATTCCTCACTATCACAATCTTATTGTGGGGCATAAGATGAAATTATGAATGCTGCCCTAGACTTGCACTGGAGTCTGACTGCCATGAGTCTATCAATAATTCCTATAACATTCCTCACTGTCTTCTGAAGACTCTCCCTCATCATTAATTCTGTTTCAAGTCTGTCCTTTTCCTGAGTGTTCAATTTTAGAGCCAAGTAGCTTTGCTGCATGGCCTGTCATTTTGTCTCCTGAATACACATGTCCAGCTAGATCCTCACCATCGTGTCATCCAATTCTATGTTGTGTCTTGCCAATGAAATTATATTGACTAACAATCCTTACTTCATGTTTTGCAGGTTGATTAGTTTAGCATCCAGCTTTCACTCAACAGATAAGCCAAGCTGGGTAACAAGACACTGGACAGCCAGTAGGTTATTGACCCAGGTTACTGGTCTTCATGGTGGGAACACGCTGACCAATAGATGCATGTAGACCCCTAGCACCATTACCATGGGTCCCTGGTGTTAGTCAGAGTAGGCCAGATCCTCAACCCTTTTATTACTGGTAAACACCCATGTCCATTTTGGGGGGTGGGGGTATCAGTCAATACTACCAAATCACCTAGCACCAATTTTTATACCATTGACTAGTTAGCCTAATGCTGCATGTTGTCTGATCTGTGCTCATGGTTGGAGCCTAACGTGATTGGACTCTACAACTCTCTCCCTGATGGGCACCATCTACAGTCTATTATCTTGCCCACAACTGTATTTAGTTTTTGGGGGATTTGGAGGTGGTAGCAACCAGTATGTTTTTCGGGAGGTAAGAGGAACTCTAAAGAAATACAGGGAGAACAGGTAAACTTCTTAAAATTTGCCAGAGGTCAGGACTGAACCTTGTATATGGAAGTGAAGTCTTTGACCATTTTGCCATCTGTGTCTATCAGCCAAACATAAACAGGATAACAGAAACTTGTGTCAACGTGAATGGCACAGGATCATAATAGTTTTGCCAAGCTTTTCAAGTAGTCAGCAATGCACATTTATACTGTTATTGAATATCTTACTTTCCATGTAAAGTAATAATAAAGAAGCAGAATAAGGGATATCAGTGTCTGCATAAGTGTCATGCCTGTATAGCTTGTTGTACATGCAGTAACAAGGGGAAGAGTTCAAAAGAGAACCTTCTGAGAGTTAATGTTCAGAAATAACCTTGCGATGCAGAAATAGACATAGCATTAGGTGAGTAAAGGCAACACTGAATATTTAAGGCAAAAAGTCATACAAAATGTTACAGAACAGGAAAGTCAGATAATCAGTACTGCACTTGACGGTCATTGCTTTACACATCGACTCATGCAGTGGATTTTAGAATTTGGATAGATGTCAGAACTCCTGCAACTCATGTCCTCTCTATGAATGTCTGATATTTGAATAACCCTCACGGACATCGGTATAATGTTATTGTCTTCTTCTCTAAGTTACTGCCCTCATCTTCCTCTTTGTAAGTTTAAGAACCCATGGGAAAGACTGATGGGTAAAGAACAATGTGCCTGGAATTGCTAAAAAAAGGGAGTCTTTGTGTGTTGGCATTTGTGTAATCTGCACATATGAGGAGATAAATGGAGACCTCTGAGGGGTTTATTATAAGAACAAGATTTCTTTACCCCCCTACACTGCTGTTATACATGTAGCCTCCTGTTTTATGAACTGTTCATGCAGCCTTTGCCTCAGGCTAATTTCTCTAGGCTCCTCCCTGTTGCAGGCATCATACTTGAGCCATATCTTTATACTGACACTTTAAGAACAACCTTTTATCACATCATTGCAGAAACAATAAGATCAGAAGGCATAATTGTGTTTATATTACTGGCTATGGATTGTCAAATGCACATTTCTAGTCTTACAAATTTTACTTTATAAACTCCGTATGCTGTAATCCAGAATAATTCTTGTACTGTGGAGTCAGTAAACTACATGGTCACCCATTTCAGGAGAGGTCTGTGGAGAAAAGCACCAGAAAAACGGCATTATAGGTTCATAGGTTCATACTAGGCTATCTGCCCAAGGGCATTTATAAGCCTAGCCCATAGTTATGTGGCTTTCGCCACCCCTTTAGTTTGAATAAAAACTATGCCAATCATTTTGCTGTGCCTCTGTCAAGCAGTGACACTGAAGTAATGTAATTATGTAAAGAACATAGCAAACAGTGGTATACAAGTAATGTACAACATTTAAAAAGAGTATCAGTTAATAGCATCATGTAAAGAACTATGAAACATATTTGGAAATGAACTTGGTAGATGGAGAGAGAAGAAATGTTTAATGTTAATTATAGATAAAAAGGCATATTTTTGTAGATAATTTGCACATTTTGGTTGAGTTGCATGGAGAAAAAGTTTGAAGTGAACATGGATGTACACAAAGTGTTCTCTAACTATTCTAACCTTGCTTTAGTCCTAAACAGCCATGGAAGTCCATGTGCTTTAAGACCACAGAGATTTTCATGTTTCCCTAATTTCACTTTAGGGGTTCATTCAAGCAGTTTGTATACTGCAGTGGTCTTTGCTTTGGAATTTGTCTGGAATTTACCAGACAAGTCCTTCCCCTTGATTTGGTTTTGATGAGTAATTTGCTGGATATTGGGTGTTCTCAGATATTACTAACTGTGTTTGTGTCTCCAGCTATAATTTTAAATGTACATTGACACCGACTATCTCCTCCATTACTGATCTTGGGACAGACAAGTCATGGTTTAATAAACCTGCATGGATTGTCTTCCAGAAGCAGACCATGAGCAATGACAGAATCTGCTTAGGGTACATATTCTAAAAAAGGCTTCAAGACATGCTTTAGATCCTTTGATAATGAAAAAATGTAGCCAGGCATTATTTTGATTACATGTACATTAAATGAATCACTCTTATTTTATGGTGCCATATATTTTTTCCCTGATTAAATTGTCCTTTACAGCAAGTGGAAAGTTAATGCATCTTCTGTCATACTGACTTCTGTGAGACTGCGCACTCATGTTTAAGAAGAAATGTGTTACTTGTACTTTTTTATTGGTAAATCAGTATTTAGAAAGCAACAACAGAAGTGAAGCAAACATTCTAGTTTCAAATGACATTTTGTAATGCCCCCCCCCCATGTACACACACCATACATTTGGGTCAGGATTTTATTTACGACAAGCACTTCATCGACAGACTCAAGCGTGGAACAAGTAGGTAAGAGCACTTTCAGTTCTGAAGCTGTTTGATGATTTTATTATGATGTGACTTCTGAGCCACAAAGCTCTATCTTTATCCGATTCTGCTCACCATAGTGCATCTAATTACATTCTTCTCTCTGCTACCCAGGTGAAACATTGTTAGGTGCACTCCCTCCCCAGAGGATATTAGTTTATGGCATCGCATTCAGGCTGAACAGCAATGAGAAAGAAAGACATTTTTTATGTACTAATAAATCTGGGTGCACATCAACACCATAATATAAAATAAGGAAAAATATAAAATAATTTCAGACGTTAAAGGTACAGTATTAGCACAAGTCTTCATAATGCATTTTTTTACAAATACCACTTAACCAGAGTCATTACCCTTTCAGTATTACTATTTTTGCAATGTTAATGTAGCACTTTGGAATACAGTTCTAGGAAAGTAATGCACTGCAGGTGCAGTGACTGCCTTCTGTTGGGAAGACATTACTAATTTTTGTTCTTATTTACCTGGACCCGCACTACCTACGTCTGATGAAGGCAGCTTTATAAAATGGACATTTTTTTCCAGAAAGAATGCTTTTAATGATGTACTTAAGATAATGAAGTACCCTCGTTTTTTATTAGAATCTCTCACTAAACCACTTATATGAACTGATGCATTATGGTGTAATGTTCTGGTACAGAAATGGAATAGATATAAATGATTTTTTTTTTTCATTTTCTACTTTGCTGCTAAGCAGTCTCTACACTGCATTTTATACCTGATTAGGAAGGCTGATGCATTTATCTGCAAGAACAGCATCTCAACCTGCCCCATTTCTGTCAACGTCATTGATTTAATAGATTATTCAGGATGTAATGTATTACTTGTAGTCTTGGGGTTTTAAATTTACTGAGTAGTGTTTCAAAATAATTGGCATATGAAGCCAATAGTTCCTGCCTAACTGTATTTTGTAAGCAGACTTGTTCTGTTTTTCATCTCATCACCACAGTCCAACAGATATTCTCCTTCCTGGGACAGAACACAATGTACCTTTATTTTTATTTAACAATTATTTACTGGTTAAGTCCGACTGGGACAGAGCCATTTTCAGCAGAGGCCTGGGGTGAAATGCTCCAGATGCATGTCTTTGGAATCTGGGGAGAAACCCATGCAAAAGCAGGGAGGACATGGCAGACTCTGCACAGAAGGCACCCCGGCTGAGAATCAAACCTGAGACCCTCTTGCTTTGAGGCAACAACACTAACTGCTGCTCCACTGTGCCACCCAAATAGCAAAGAAGTTATAATACAAAAATGTCCAGTTATTAATTACATATCTCTATGATATTACTAGAGTATTTCCCCTGCATGAAGCTACATTCTAAGCAGCCACCCCCTGCATGGAGACGTATGTTTGGAAAGGGGCATAAGTAATTATTGTGACTTAGATCTGCATTGCACTTTGAGAATAAGTCAACATTCTTTTTAGAACAACACACTGTTGTTTAAGAACAAGATAATGTTGCTTATTTCTTTAATATTGTGGTGATATATAGATTAAGAAATAGTTTTACAATCATAAATCAGACCTTTCATCAGTGTTGATTTTGGTAGATAGAAAGCATTGCTTAAATTATTTCATTTCACACACAATTCAAGCCCAGTGAAGTCCTTAAATCTTAAGGGACCTCGCAGCTTAATTGTGGGATTCATTAACACCTTACTACCCTAGGACTCTCCAAATGACTGCATGCTAATTTCCTCCTCTGGAATACCCTGGCTCTTATTCACCAGGAATGGTCCTGATAAACTGCATCTTACACAGCAAGATATCGATCCGTTTACAGCTGTCACTCACGGATTCTCAGACTGTGTCTCTGGGAGCGTCTCACAAACCACAATAAAGCCCTTGATCATCTTCTGTATATCCTAAAAGTACTCCAAACCTTAGTTCCTACTCAAATAATAAATAAATAAATGCAAATTAAAAAGACATCATACACTACACAAAAACAGATTTCCCCTCGACAACTATACACAAAAAGTAAATAAAGGGTGTCTCAGTGCAGTCTTCTTATAGATTTGTGGCCAGATACGTACATTAGTTAATTGTTTTCCTCCATTTAGGGCAAGCCCACCTAACAATAATACTATATAGTTTAAAATTCTAAACATTTACAACCTTTGACAAGCTCCCTTTTAAAGCTAGCCTATGCACCTCAAAGAAGGGTGGACTCAGCATTTGTGAAAACAATGCTCTAATGTATCTGTCGTACAGTCCATGGGGCTTATCTATAATGTATTTGACATGAAAATGACATGCATTTGAGCAGTTGCTATTTCTCCACACAGTTAAGCTGCTGGGACCGATTGCTTCAGAATTTGTTTGCCTAGTAGAACGTATTAACCTGGGCTCATGGGTAACACTTATACTGGTGTCCTCCTCTCAAGTGTTTCACCTATTTTGGATGCATTTTACTGGCAACATTTACATTCTTGAAAGATAAGATGAGGCATATTTTTATTTCTGAATGATACTCTGATTATATTCGACTTTGTCCTAATTTAAAGGAAAAAAAAAAACTCTTGCAATACTTTTTTCTTCCACAATAGGACATTCAAGATAAATTAATTTTGAACCTGTTGACTAGAAGAGACTCAGTTTCTGGCACACCTTTCATAAGAAATTGATAATTTCTGTTTAAGCTACTATCAAAGATCATTGATTTATTTAGGGCCATTTCTGATTTTCTATGCAATTCTGAAAACAGCAGTTTCATTTTAGGATTGTTTAATATCTCTTCCTCATCACTTTTATTATTATTTTTTTTTTTACTTAAATTTATTTTAAACAAAGCTGTGTATTATACTTTTTGGTGCAAACAGAAAACAAATACCTAACGTCTGTATGTATATTAGTTATCTTATTATTTCTGGTTTACTGACTAATAATCTGCGGACTGATAACCTAGTATTGATTCAACTAATCCCACCTGAGGTAAATACAATTTCCTGTTGAATGGGTGATTCTCATTCATTTTATAACATTTCCCCCAAAAAACAAGTCATCTATATTTCCTGCTTCCTTCTAAAGCTACTGATTATGTAAGACTGTTTTAGTTCATAGTCTCCTCAATAATAGCTATATCTCTCTTGCTTTCCAATGTCTATCTAGCTTGTGTTAAACATTACTACCAGAGCAATCTCAGTTATTGAAAGTAGTCTTAAACTGGTATTGCACAAATCTGTGTTATAAGTAAATACTAAGCAATCAATCTGCCAACAATTTCAACTCTAGCCAATGACCAGAGGTCAGAATCGAACCCAATACCTTGTACTATAAAGTTAATGCCTTAAGTATTATGCCAACCCTCCTCTCTCCAACTCTTCCCCAATATGTGATGAAACTAGCAAACTACAGTTGATATTAAACACTGCAAACAACACAAACAATACTGTGTAAACCGGGAGCACATTTATGTTGCTAGTGTGATAGGCAGGATACCAGCTCATTATTTGTCTCAGTATTTTCCTAACAGCCTGCTGTTAGAAGTATGGTTAAATGCCAAAATGTTTGTAAAGAGCTATTCCATGTATTCACCACAGAACTCTCACAATGCTTGGTAGTGAACAAGTACAAATGCCTAAAATGATAAGCAGGCTGTGAGCTCAAAGCTTCTACAAGTTGACATGGCTCAGTAGGAGTAACAAAAACCACGATGTTTGAAACAAAGAAAAGTCATAGTGAAACTCCACACCAATGAAAACAGATGCAGTCACATGGAAGTAAATATAAGCAAAGGATTAAAATCAGTTTTAATATACATGAACATTTCATAACCAAGCAAAAAAAAAAAAAAGTTGCAGAGATCCATAACTGTGCCATGAGCATAAAAATGCCAAAAAGTCTTACTATTAGGCTGTTGGTACAGTGGACCATTTGTAGCCTAGTCCCAAGATCTCATACTGTAAGCATTCACCTACATGAATGGATGGCGTATATTTACAACTGCCCATCCCTTCATTCACTGTGCTAAAAGGATCAGGGAGTTACTTTTACATCCAAGGGAAGTGTATTTCATAAAACAGGGATTCTTACAGATAGATATTTATTCAACTAGCAGCTTCTTTTTTATGATGTGATGGTGGAAATCTAAATCCCTTGAGCAGGTGGTTAGGGTGCTGTTATTTAGTGGATGTGCAGGAGGTTACATGGGAGTAGATCCTTCGGGGGTTTGCAGGCTAAAGAGAAGTCCCCTCTCATGAGTCTGTAGAAAGCAGAAAAGAAAGGAAGCACCTTAAAAAGGAAGGCATGCCCTTGGTTGATCTAGTAAGGAAACCACGTGATCTCTCTTGTCATATGCTTCGACAGGTACAGGCCAAAGGGGATCTAGATCCATCAGAGCCACAAGGGCGGGAGACTTAAACCTCGACACGGCTATTAATAGGACGTGCTGGAGGGATAGATTCATCACCCAAAGACTCCCTATGCTGTGGAACAAAATCCCAGTACATATGAGGCAGAGCACCTCGCTGGCCTTGTTCAAGAGAAATCTTGACCAATGGATGGGAGATCGCAGATATACCCCAGGGATTACCTCAGTGTCACTGCTCGACAGAGGCACAGCAAAATAATGGGTATAGTTCCCCATACTAAAGGGGTGGCGTAAGCCACAAAACGATGGGCTAGGCTTGTAAATGCCCTCGGGCAGATAGCCTAGTATGAACCTATGAACCTATATTCTATTATTGGCCAAATAAGGAAAGTGCTTAGAAGGATGATACCTACCTTCTATCTAGAAGGTAGAACCCCTGGTGATCAGTCTGGCTTTATAGCAGGATTTTCTAACAATGGATACACGGTGATCAAATGAGTTCATTGTCAACAGATGTGCCCAGCTTCCAAAGGTGGAGTCCACTTTCAAAGGGGTGTGGTAGCTACATGGGTGCCCAGTTTTGTCTAAGGACACAATGCTATATTTCTTGCCATTTACTTTTAGGCCCTGCTTTGGGACACACTTGTTGGTGCATGTTAGTTCCTCCTGAAGAACCTGGAAGACCAATGAGGAAGTTAATAGCTCCAAGTTTGCAGTTGTATGCAGAGGTTGTCAGACACAAGCCCTTGATGTTAGTCTCGACATCACACAAGTAAATACCACGTGGTAAGTAGTCTTTTTGATGAGAATCTACCTCAATCACTAATAGATTTAGTTGTCCAGGGGAAAATACAGGGATTTGCATTTAGTTTGTTTAGCTTATGAATAATAGAATGTGGATGGTATCAAAGACTTTGGCTAGGTGCAGGTAGGTAGTGTCAACCAATGTGCCTGTGGCGAATGCATCAATGTCTTGTTCAAAGACACCCACCAGGTTTAGTACACAGGATCTGCCTTTAACAAATCCAAATAGGTTTGGGTCTTGAACTTGCAGACAGCCTACGCCCCTGGTAATAAGTTCCATAATTATGCCTTCCACTGACCTCTAGAAAAGACTGGTGGGGCTTACAGGCCTATAGTTTCTTGGGTCAGTAGGACATTCCCCCCTTGTGGAGTCTGACTACAAGAATTCTTCATACTTCTAGTATGAGTCCAGTGGGGATGCTAAAACTGGAAAGACGTAGCAGAGAGTTTACCAGACAATGTCTGATCCTGACAAAAAGAAAATCTGGTACATTATCAAAACCCAGTTTGGACCTTGGGAAGAGCACTCAGGACTTACTTGGAGGGGGATCACAGAGGGTAGTATGAGCATGCTAATCTGCTGGGGAAATTCAGGAGGAAATGGGAGAGTACATTCTCAGTTAGGTATTTTTGTTAGCATATCGGCTATGTCTTCAGGAGATGAGCAAGTCTTGTTGATAATATACTAGCTCTGATTATTGCTAGGCATTACTGGCATAGCTGAAGGAAACTTTCTGGTTGTCCTCCGAAGATGCAGCAGTTCTGAATTCATACTTACTTTTGGTAGAGTTTAGTTTATTGTGAGTTCCTTACTGACCTTTATAACTTATTTAGATGATGGGATATTAATTCTGCTCTTAGTGTCTATCGGTTTCAACTTCTAATTTTATAATTTCATTAAAATAAGGGCCACCCAAGGGGTTTATTCTTGAATTTGGCAATATATTTATGTCTTGTGAGGACAGATGTCTCCATGCATACATTAGGGTGGGCCACAAAATTATCAGCAGGTGTGACAGAGGAAGATGAGGCCACTGAGGTGAGGAGAGTGATTAAATTTTATCAGACCATCAGCTAGATTAATTTCACATTAGAGTAACCTCTAAAGATAGAAAAGTTTTGTAGTAAATCAGGTTTTACTCTCATTGTGGCCATTACTGAACATTGGTCAGCTCTGGTGATGTGGTAACCAGAGGTGTTGAGCATAGGGGGTCCATTTTGATGAGAACCGGATCCAATATTTTAGAACCCCTAGTTAGAACTTGAACTAGTTGGACTAAGAAGCTGACATTAATGAAGTTGAGGAATCTTTAAGGATATGTATTTGTGGTTGTAAAAGTTTCCCAGTTAATGGAAGCATATTGATGCCTTCGAAGAGAACAGTGTTAGGCTTAATATGGTGGGCTTATCAGTTGGATTAGATATGCCTCACGGCTCACTAGTGATATAGAAGGGGTATAGTAGTTTCCTATGATGTAGTGCAGAGTTTTATTTATCATGACAAGGAAGATCACTAAACCCTTAAGTGTCTGGAGTCAAAGTGGCTTCTTACAAATATCAGCACATTCCTACCGATAACACCATCTTTTCAGCACTGGGTCCGAAGGAGTGGTATGCACTGAAACCCTGCACTGTGATGTTTCTACTTCTGTTTTGAAACCATGTTTCAGTAACTACACGCACATACATTTTCAAGAGGAATGCCTATAATTAGTGCAACTTCTTGTTAAGGCTTCTAGTATTTAGCAATGATAAACTTGTATGGTTTTGATTTTGATTGTCGGTAATTTGAGAAAACTGACCTTGCCTAAAAGGCACTGTGGAGGAAGAAAAAGTTTTGACCAATATATGGAAACCATGAGAAGAGCAGGTCATCCCTAGTAAAGTATGGAGGGTTGTTAATCTTTTCTTCTCAGGCTGATGTATACTGGGACCCCCTTGAATGACAGGAATAGCCAATTCAGCATTTAAAGTCTGTTACCTTTTATTTGTATTGTAGCATCATTCTTGATGGCGGTAGGCAGCTCAGTTCTAGTTTTCCACAAGTGTCCAGTGCATGTTCTGCAAGTTCAGTTTTATACACTTCAGGAAGTGCATCTCAAGTCCGTCACTCCCACGTGCGCAATGTATACTTAGGATGAAGGCACTTTGGCTATTGCAATGTGTGGAACCTGAAAGGCAGCTAATGGTCACTTTGCCTTTGAGTCTGGTGAGTAGTGAATCCATATGGTCACTCTGCCTTAGAGTCTGGTGAGTAGTGAGTCCATATAGTCACTCTGCCTTTGTTGAGCCTGGTGAGTAGTAAATCCATATGGTCACTCTGCCTTTGTTGAGCCTGGTGAGTAGTGAATCCATATGGTCACTCTGCCTTTGAGTCTGGTGAGCAGTGAATCTGTATGGTCACTCTGCCTTTGTTGAGCCTGGTGAGCAGTGAATCCATATGGTCACTCTGCCTTTGTTGAGCCTGGTGAGTAGTGAATCCCTATGGTCACTCTGCCTTTGTTGAGCCTGGTGAGCAGTGAATCTGTATGGTCACTCTGCTTTTGTTGAGCCTGATGAGCAGTGAATCTGTATGATCACTCTGCCTTTGTTGAGCCTGGTGAGCAGTGAATCTGTATGGTCACACTGCCTTTGAGCCTGGTGAGCAGTGAGTCTGTATGGTCACACTGCCTTTGTTGAACCTGGTGAGTAGTGAATCTGTATGGTCACTCTGCCTTTGTTGAGCCTGGTAAGTAGTGAATCCGTATCTCTGAATATTGCACTAGCTATGATTAAGATGTCTTCAGATGTACAGCCATACTGCTTTAAGTGTTTTGGCCTCTTAGATGCAGGATTCTTTTTGTGGCTATGTTTTCTGTATTGTCTATCTTATTTGCCAGTCAATGTGATACTGTGTCTGAACATTCATCTATGAAACCTTTGTGGTTTTGGTGGATACCATACAGTCTACGATTTTAGAAGACAGGTTGGCCTCCAAGGTTAGTAAATATTTTCACATACAGAATTGTCTAATAGAAGAAGCAAATCATTAGTGAGAATGAGGTGGTTGTTACACATTTTCAAAGTTCCTTGTGCTGTCAGACTTGCAGCAGACAGTGAGGTAAACTGTGACTTCATGATGTATAGTGCCCAATAGGGAGAAGCAATGAGTAGTAATCTAGTGCCTTTATTGGAAAGGGTCTGGGTAGCACAGCACAAGAATTAGAGTAAAGCAGTTACAATTGTATACATACAGTTACAGTGAGTGAGTCCGAGAACAACAGTTGCAATAACTGAAGACTAAAAAAGGCAGTAAAATGTATTGACAACTAAAGGATACTTGAATCAGTGATTACCAATTTGGTTTAGGTGCCTCAGCAAGAGTTTATTACAAAGGTCAGGACAAACCATAGCAGCAAGTAGATATGTCAGTCGGTGATTATTATCATGGCTCGTATACCATTGCAGAGCTTTTGGTATAAATAGTTTGTCTCAGGTGCTACAACAGCAGCTAAGTACAAATCATTTGTCTTGAATGCCTCAACAACAGTTCAGTACGGTCATGAGACAATCAATAATATGCAGCTGTGACTGGACTCTGGCTCAGAATGCCCACAGCTGGCAAAGCAAAATTCCAAGTGTAAAAGGCAGTAAGGGCAATTACTCTTAAAAAAAAAAAAAAAAAAAAAAAAAAAAAAGAGTATAACTTGACTTGTTTTCCACAACCACTGTTTTACAGCAATTTTACAAATCATAACAAAGACTTAGGTCTTGAATGCCCATAGCTGACAAAAGTAGTGAAATGAGATACTAATATGCCTACAGTAAATGGGAACCCAACTCTAAATGATATTGCTACTATCTAAAAATGTTATTATATACACACCAATACAAATGAGTCTGCAACCCCTCTCCCCTGTAAATGTGCACATTTGTCCACAGGAGGACGTGGATGTGCCCAATTAGATATCGTTGTTCTCTTAGTACAGTACATAGTGAATAAGTGTTAGACGTATCACTATTTATTTATTTTAAAACCTAACAGTACAACCACAATGGGTAACAAGTCATTAGATACTATAATTGAACAAATTCTTACTGACAAATTATAGCAAAAATTTAGTGTTGTGTTGTCCGGTGTGAGTGGGGGGGATCTACAATGCAGCCCTTTTGCCAGTACTAGAACTCCACAGTTAGGAAAGAGGAAACTACTCTCTGCAAAATGTGAACTATGGAGATAAGACAGGAAAAGTGGATCCGCTAGTAAGTAGAGAAATATACAAGAGGTATGGCAGGGAAATGACCATCAGGGTGCACAACATTATGAATTTTATATGGGGTTAATCTCCATTTATTATACTCAGCAAAGATGTTTAAGAATGTATGAAAAAAATGGAGGAAAGAGAGCAGAAAGGAAGCAAAAAGTGCAAATAGTTAATAAATGCAATACGCAGGGAAAAACATGAGAGAGATGAATAGGAACTGAGGTTTATATAAAACAGAAAATGGGCATATTATTATAAGGAAAATGGGTCATTACCTCAAGCTATAATGCAACATATAAGGAGGTAGTAAATGGACTAACCAAGCATGTTTATGGTAACTAATATATATATATATACCTGTGAAAACATGTGGAAGTGTTGCCACCATGAACACAGCAAGTGTGACCAATTGCATCTGAAGTCCAACAGGTTATGAAGCATGGCTCACAGCCTATATGCAATCATGTGGCCTCCAACATAATTTTTGTGAATGCACAAATCACCATGTAATGTACACATCATTACAAAGGGACATACATTGCATACATCACTGAGGCTGCACATGAGAATCTTCAAACTACACAAAGAAATCATGTCTAGCCATAAGGAGTCCACATGTACTGCCATGCAAGATGCACAGCACATGGACATTAGAAATACAGTATAGAATACTGGCAGACTGCTCATGCTACAAGAGGTGGGCATGCATGCAGGACAACTGCACATAGACACAGGATCATGTACATTGCTCATGTGCCAAACCATGGCACAGGAACCACACACATTACTAAGGCACCATACAATGACACGTGCCACACCTAAGACTCCAGTACCATACACTAAAACAAATGCCACAGACATAACTTGGGTACCATAGACTGACACAGGTGCCACCAGACAGGCACAATACACTGACACAAGTACCAAACCAATTACTTGGGTACAATACAATGGCACAGGAACCACACCCATTACTCAGGCACTATACAATGACACAGGAACCACTCACATTACTCTGGCATCATGCACTGACATTGGTGTCGCACATTATTCAGGTACCATACACTGGCACAGGTGCCACACACACTACTCATGTACCATACACAGACCTGGGAACTATACAATGACAAGGAACCACACACATTACTCTAGTACCATACACTGACATAGATGCCACACACATTACTCAAGTACTGTGCACTGACACAAGTGCCACACACTTTACTCAGGCACCATGCGATGATGCAGGAACCAAACACATTACCTGCATACCATACAATGACATAGGTACCACACACATTACTTAAGTACCGTGCACTGACACAGCTGCCACACATTACTCAGGTGCTATGCAATGATACAGGAACTACACACATTACTTGGGTATCATACACTGACATGGGTGCCACACACAGTAGGCAAGTACCACATACTGACATGGGTGCCACACATTCAGGTACCATACAATGACGCAAGAACCACACACATTACTCTGGCCCAACACACTGACACAGGTGCCACAAACATTACTCAGGAACTATACAATGAGACAAAAACAACACACACACACATCAGGCACCATATAATGACAGGGGAACCACACTTATCTGTCAGTCCCATATAATGACAAAGGAGCCACACACACTAGTCATGTACCACACAATGCCACAAGTGGCAAACATTACTGAAGTACCATGCAATGACACAAGAACCACACACATTACTCAATTACCATAAACTGGCACAGGTGCAACACACATTACTCAATGATGCCTGAATACAAACAGAAAATTATTATCTTAAATAATTGGCTTAGTTTCTGGTGTCATTCCAAAGGGATCCAGTACATGACAACCTAGGATGACATGAGTGACAAAGCATGATGCTTTGCCACAGATGGTCTGCATCTGTCTCCCTTGGGCTTCAGGCTCTTGGCAAAAGATCTTGCCTTCCCCCATAGTGTCTTTTTAGGCAATACCATGAGATCAAAACATAAATTAAAGGTCATGATGCTAAACTCTAGGAGTCTAAACATGAAACTGCACTCATTGCAAGCATTCTTAACCCTGGAAGAAGCTGACATCTGTGCAGTCACAGAAACCTGGCTGAAAGTTGTGAAGAGCACCTCAGCCATACCAGGTTACACATCCCATCATTCATTCAGACCCCAAACCATGGGCAGCAAAACAAAAGTAGGTGGAGTTGCAATATATATATATATATATATATATATATATATATATATATATATATATATATATATATATATATATTATAAAAAGACATACACACACATCTAGGCTGATCAAACAGTACAATGCATGTGAAAGGCTAGTCAAACAGTACAATGCACATAAAGGCTGGTCAAACAGTACAATGCATGTTAAACAATCTGGAGCAGTTAACATTTGACTTGACAAGACCCCTGTTTAAATCATAGCTAGCTATAGGCCTACAACTCTGACTCAAGATGCCCACTCCACCTATCTGGACCTCTTTGAATCTATCAATATTCAACCCTTTACGCTGACCTGGGTGACTTAAACTATCCAACCATAGACTGGAAGAAGTACTCATGCCAAAACACACATGTCCAGAGATTTCTTGATTTTTGTCTATGCAAATGCCTTGTACCAGCTGGTTGACACCCCCACAAGAGGTGAACATATCTTGGACTTGGTATTAACTAACATGAGTAACCACTGCAGCATCCCTACATTGTCATCATCCCTGGTAAGATCTGACCCCAAAGCAGTCACTTTTGAAGTCAGCATCTCCCTTGCCCCCCCCCCCAGCTAGGGTCAAACAAAAAGCTTCTCCAAAGCTGATTACAACCTCCTGAGGGAATGTATAAACAGCTTCACAGCCCCCCTCCCCTCTCTGTAGGAACTGATATACATGTCCAAACCTGCACCAAAGTACTATGAGTAATTATATATGTGCATGGAATCAGGAATACCAGACAGGATGAAACCCTCCTCCTCAAGGAAGAGTAAACCTGTCTGGTGGACATCTACAGTAAATAAACTCTATAATAAAAGGAAAAATAATTGCTGTCCAGGACCAAGAAAGAGCAGGTGCCCAATTGGAAGCAATCTCTCCTTAGCCTGAACAAGCAAATAAGAGCACTAGTGAAATCTTCCAAAGGAAACTTCGAGTTCAAACTGGCCACATCTACTAAAGACAATCATAAGGCTTTCTTCATATATGTCCACAATCTCAAGGGAAGCACCTAGATCTGCTCAGAACTGCTGGTCAAGGACACCACATACACAAATACTGTAGATATAGCCAACCTGCTGGCAGACAGGTTCAGTGAAAACTTCACTCCTCTGTCCCCCCATCAGTAAAACAGGACATCCCCAGTACCTTCCCCCTCCTCTTATCTCTAGAGAGCAAGTCATCACTGCCCTCCCAAAAAAAATGCAGCCTCCAATGGGACCCAATAACATCCTAGGCTGCATCCTACATGAACTCGAGCAGGAACTTGCAGGGCCATTAGGCAACCTATTCAACCAAATCCTGAGTACTGGCTTCTTCCCAGCAAAGTGGAGGACAGCTACTGTCATTCTTTTGCACAAAGGTGAAGCATTCACTGATCCAGGAAATTATAGACCCATTAGCCTAACTAGCCTAATCTGCAAGGCCATGGAGCAGATTATTATGGACCTCATTAACAAGGACATTGGCAACCTCCAGACATTTGATCCCACACGTTTGGTTTTGTCAAGTGGAGGTCATGCCTGTTACTTCTTTGAGACGGTCACCAAGGCCATAGATGAGGGGAAGCCAGTGCACACCACCTGTCTTGACCTGGCCAAAACCTTTGAATACTATTCCCATTCAGCTATAATAAATAAACACACTCACCTAATCATCATTCCATATATTACCAGATGGGTAGCAAACTGGCTCACTGATGGAACTCACTTAGTCAAAATATGGGAAGTCACCTCAAGTAGTAGACCTGTAACAAGCGGTGAATCTCAGGAATCGGTCTTGGGGCCTTTGGTATTTGGATGCATTTCTCAGAGGTGCAGGCCAAATCTAGTGGGCTATGGATTACCAAGTTTGCAGATGACTGCAGTCTGGGTGCTGTCATCAATTCCCCTAGTGATATGTATATCCTCCAAGAGGGTCTCACCCAAATGAATGACTGGTGCTAAAAACATGGCCTCAAACTGAATGCCAAAAATGCATCATCCCTTTTGGGGAGTGTGGGGTTCCCACAAATTATCACATTGATGATAAAGTACTAATCACGCAATCAGTTGTGAGCAACTTGGCCACCCAGGTTGATAGCAAACTTACGTTTGACCACCATATTGCCTCCATTGTATGGAAAGGTTTCTACAAGGCCAACCTCATTAGTAAGGGTATCTTATCCAGGGACAAGGTGGTCATAACATCCCTGTGTTCTTTCATTATAAGGCCCATTATTGAGACCAGTGCCCCTTTCAGCATGTATCTCAAAGCACATGCAACAGCTGGAGAGACCACAGAGGTTCCTCACATGGAGAATCCAGAGCCTTAAACATCTACCCTACCTTCTACTCAGTCTCCTACAGACTCCTCAGAGGTGACCTCTGTCTGGAACAAAAAGCAATCTCAGACCCCACCCTGATGGGACTGCTGCATATCCACAAGTCAAGCTCCACTCGAGTAACCAGCATGTGCAACCTCAATGTGGTCTGTGACATCAATTGGACTTGTTGGCGGACAGATGTTTATCCCAGAGACTCCCCCATCTGTGGAATAGACTCCCTCTGCATGTCAGAGTACCTCATTAAACTTTTTTAAGCACAACCTGGATAACTGGATGTGGAACAGAAAATACACCCCTGAGATTCCACCTGTGCCCCTTCTGGACAGTGGCATAGGGTGCTGACTTGTTGGAGCATGGATTAAATTCTTGGCTAGGCTTGTAAGGGCTTCTGGGCCAATAGCCTAGTAACTTTGATCCTATGCCATACACTGACACAAGAACAACACACATTACTTGAGTGCCATACACTCATAAAGGGTGCACACACACATTACTCAATTACCATAGACTGACACACTTGCCATATACACATTGCTCAGATACTATACCCTAGCACTGGTACTATGCAAGAAATCGGGTACTATGAATATTATTTTGGTATTAATCATGTATCATATGCATTACTCAACATGCAATACACATGAACAGGTAAGGTGTACATTATTCAGGAACCATGCTTTGACTCTGGTACCATGCATGCTGCTCAACTACTATGCAAGGTCACATGTACCGTGCACACTACTCAGGTGCAATGGTCATTAGTGAGGTTCAGTGCATGGACAACAGTACCATGTGTGTTACTTGGGTACCATTGACAGATCCCAGGCACTATGCAGCTACCAAACACATTACTCCGATACCTTGGAATAATGCAAGTACCATGCACATTAGTCAGGGATCATGTACTGACCTGGATAACATGCACAGTATTTTGATACTATGAACATTACTTGGGTACAATGCATGTAGCCAGGTGCCATGCATATTGCTCTGGTAACATGTATGTTACTCGGACACTGTTCACTGACCCTGGTATCATGCACAGACACAGATACCTTGGACTGACAGTTGGGCACTCAAGTATTGTGCATAGTACAAGACAAAATCATACAAAGTTAGATGTATACATATAGTCATTTTTATTTAGCCATATCAAAGATACCATGTTGCATTACCTCTACTATTCCGTCAAACTCAAAAACCAATTGGCCACACAGACATAACTGTAAGCTACCCACAGAAGAAATGGACACTATTGGCATGAAGAGCAAGTGCCCAATGGTATATGGAATAGAGAGACATGGCCAACAGGAGACCAGGACCCTGGTCTGCCTATGGCTATAAATGGCCAGGTTGTGGAAAGTATCTGTGTGATGAAAATAATCCATTCTTTATCCAAACAGCCAATGCTTGTAGCACCAAAGTAATATCATCTTTTACTCATGCCTCAGCTGTATCCCTGAACCACCTAGTTTTCAGGCTGCATTTACCCTTCCAAATGTTGCTGAAAATATGCATATATGATAATTCTTTTTTTTTTTTTTTTTTTTTTTAACAATCTCTTTATTGACATTTCTTAAATAACATTTCAATTGAGTTCAATACCAAGAACAAATGTATCAGACCAGGAAAACAAAAATAAGTGTTATGTACAATGAAATATAATAGTGACAGGATGGTGTTATCACATATGATTAGCAAAAACATTGAGAAGAATATTAAATCATTCAATAAACTATATACATATGTACTGCTTGCCAGTAAAACAACCAGTATGATGAACAGTATAGGCATATATGATCATTCTATTCAACCCATAGTATGCATGGACCAAGACTGCAGAATAAAATGGCAAATATGTGACATCCATTATGAATGTAATTAATGATGGGCATGACATGCAGGAAACATAACACCAAAGGCGGGATTCAGACATGCAGGAAACATAACCCCAAAGGCGGCATTCGGACGTGCAGGAAACATAACACCAAAGGCGGCATTCGGACGTGCAGGAAACATAACACCAAAGGCGGGATTCGGACGTGCAGGAAACATAACACCACAGGCGGGATTCAGACGTGCAGGAAACATAACACCAAAGGCGGGATTCAGAAGTGCAGGAAACATAACACCAAAGGCGGGATTCAGACGTGCAGGAAACAACACCAAAGGCGGGATTCAGACATGCCTGCTCATCATGTTACGCTCTTGTGCATGAAGATCAGCAAGGATCATGGATTCTGGGAGTCAAGAAATGACACTCGAAAGGAATGGCTGCAAAACAAAGGCTCACAGCAGGATTTGTTAAGGATGGTTTAATGAGACATGCTTTGTGCTAATAAAAAACATGGTGGAGCAATTCAGAAACACAAAATTAGAACCAATATGATGCTGCTCCTTTAGCTGTGACTTCCAACATATGCTAAAATTGAAAATGTTAGGGGTTGCCACAAACACTGTAAATCTGTATCTATAAGAGGATCTCGTAGAAGGTGCGCCTGCTGCCGGGTCTGTCAGTTCTTTGAACTCTTAAAATTTTAAATGTTACATGGTCGAGACTAAATGTTCGAAACTTCAGTTCAAAGATTGACTTTCAATGGCGCCATACGGTGCAGATAGGGAGAATTTCCCTTTCCTGCAGTGAAGTGCGGACGCGGAGTTGGTATATTTAAATAGGGGGGTAGGGGGTGCAGGAGGGCTTGCTCACACTGTTAAGGTGTGTTTTTCTTGTTTCATTTTTATTAATATTCGAACATCCAACTAGATATATATATATATATATATATATATATATATATATATATATATATATATATATAGTTATATATTTATATAGTTATATATTTATATATTTATATATTTATATATTTATATAGTTATATATTTATATATTTATATAGTTATATATATTTATATAGTTATATATTTATATATATTTATATATATTTATATTTATATATATATTTATATATATTTATATATGTATATTTATATTTATATATATATATATATAGTTATATATATATTTACATATATATATAGTTATATATATATATATTTATATATATATATATATTTATATATTTTATTTTATTTATTTATTTTATTTATTTTACATTTGTTAACCGGGCTAGTCTAACTGGATATTATTCCATTTTCAGCAGAGGCCCGGGGAGAAAAGCTCCACATAGAAAGAAAAAAAAAAAAGCAAATTACATAATGCAAAAAAAAAGTCAAGAATAAAATAAGGTGCCTAGTTCAATATAAAATTCTACATTGAAGTATTCTAAATTCATAACCTGTACAGAAACAAAGGTTAATTGAACATTTAGTACATGAAAAATGAAAGGAAAAGAGAAAGACATTCATAGTAAATGTAAAAGTAACAGCAGCAGAAAAAAATCTTGTTAATTTAATATGTTAACATTATTAATAGATTTAAAATAGACTAATAGGAAAAAAAAGTGGAGTAGAAAGAAAAAACCTATTAAGGCATAGGTAGTGTCCCATTAAAATAGCCTTCTACCAGCTCCTGCAGGGCTGCATGGATCAGGCAATCCCAAGCAAAACAAAGACTCTTTGTACCAAAGGCAAGCGTCCAGTCTGGTGGACCCCAGCCATAAACAAACTCTACAACAAAAGGAGAAAGCTACTACAAGATAGAGCAAAATCCTTAAAAGGTAAGGCACCGCTGATCACTATAAATAAAAAGCTAAGAGCTCTCAGAAAATCATCCAAAGCTAATTTTGAGAGAAAAATAGCTAAGGACTCTAAAGGCAACCATAAGGTCTTCTTTAGCTATGCCAGAAACCAAGGAGGAAACTCCCAGATATGCTCAGAATTAGTTCAAAATGATGTGAAGATTACTGATCCTACAGACATTGCCAACATACTGGCTGACAGGTTCAGTGCAGACTTCTCCCCCCCTCCCCCCCTAAAGGAGAGATATGTATACCAAATGATTGTAGCCCCCCAAACATCTCTAATGCCCAGGTGAGAACTGCTCTCTCCAAGGCAAAGAACACAGCATCCATGGGACCTGATGGTGTCCCCGGCTGTGTGCTCCATGAACTCAACGAGGAATTAAACCCACAGTTAGGACAGCTGTTTAATCTTAGTCTCACCTCGGATCACGTGCCAGGAGTGGCTGGCGACTGTGGTCCCACTCCACAAAGGCGCTGCCTCCACCGACCCTGGATATTACCGTCCCATTAGCTTGACAAGCCTTATTTGCAAAACCATGGAGAGGATCATAATGGATCTCATAAATAAAGACATAGGGAATTTGCAGACTTTGGATCCAACCCAGTTTGGCTTTGTCAAAGGCAGATCATGCCTTTTAAACTTGGTTGACTTTTTCGAAACAGTCACCAAGGCCATTGACGAGGGAAAGGCAGTGCATACAGCCTACCTAGACCTGGCGAAGGCTTTCGATACAATACCCCACTCGGGTATCATTGAAAAACTCATCAACTTAAATGTAAACCCATACATTACAAGATGCGTTGCAAACTGGCTGAGTGACAGAACCCACAGGGTCAGAGTTGCTGGGCA
>NC_056746.1:1343135966-1343200966 GCF_019279795.1 Protopterus annectens
ATTTTGTTTCTGTTAGGAATTTGTCCTTTCCCTAACCGGGGGTCGTAGAAATCTGTCCCTCATTTGTGTACCACATCATGTACTACCATTCTAACAAAATGTAATGAGTAACCTAGAATTACTAATATCTTTACAGGCATATCTACTTCCTGTCTAAAAATCTCATATACGATCATTCTAGCTATTCTCACCATTTGTCCTTTTCCCAGGGCTTTCTTCTTATGTGTACCATTCCAAATGTTCAAACGAAGCAGTGTGTTGGAATATGTGGGTTTGCTGTATACGTTTTTTGACTCAAATACCTTGCTCCTTGTTCTTAATGATTACTACCATCCAAAAAAGTATTACTGTCACATGAATAATTAATAGTAAATGTAAGAAAACGTGCAGAAGTTGTTCAATACTTTAGTCTAAAATATTAATTATCTAAATGTGCATAGAGGGACCAATTTTTAGAATACAGAATCTATGTTCCTATTCAGCCATTACTATATTGACAAAAAATTGGGACACAGGAGGCCCCCAGAGTAACTCTTGTGCTTTGCTTGAATAATTGTTCTTCAAAAAAAATTAAATATAATTTAATTTTCTAGTACAACTTCCATCTACCTTACATGGTTACCTGGTTACTAAATATCCTTTCCATCATTCATCTATTTCTTTAAAAAAATAAAAAAGGACACATCCCACAAAAAAAGTAGGCCCCATCCATAACTGTCCATGTCACCTATGTGTGCAATTCACACCTGATTTGATCAAACTGCTTACTCAATATTAAGTTATCGCACATCATTTTTGAATTATCTGAATCTCCATATTCTTTCTACATATATATCATCTTAGCTTTTGAAGAAGTGAATAAGTATGGTAGTACCCTACCACCATTCTGCCCATTCCTTAAATACCCCCTCCCCATGTTCTAACTTCTGCTTGTTTCCTGCTTTCAAAAATTTCCTATTAACTCCATTTCACACATTTAATCTGGTCAAAAAATAATTATACACCACAAACATGGCCAGAAATGGCTAACAAAAAGAAATCGCTGTTTCTGTCCACAGCATTTGTGCAACACTTGGCACTGAGAGTAGATAAGATGTGGACAAAGAGGTGTAAATGCCTTGGGCCGAAGTGTTGGGAGGGCACAATCAGTTGAGCGCCATCTCTTTTTAATACAATATTGGCTATTAAAAGTAGGCATGGCATTTATAGTAAAGCCTGAGCACTGCAGCTGTTCAGCACTCTTTCAAACTGCACCAAGTGCTCGCTATATTGTAGGAAGCAGTTTGCTACCATTTAAAACTAAAACAAAATTATTTTTTAAAACTAAAGCATGAGCATCATAGTGCTCCATGCAGACAGGGTATAAAATGCAGCAATTGTAGCTCTTTGCAGCACCTGCAATGTGTCCATAATTGACTCCTGCAATTCAAATGGACTTGCATATATAGGTAACACATCTAAATATGACTGTAAATTCTTTTTAATCCCATTGCTCCTACTACTATTGGAAAACGTTGGTTATCCTTCTTCCACATTCCCCTATTTTCTGTCAAATATCCTCATATTTGATGACTTTGTTTGTCTGTATGTAAGGCTGTAATAAGCTGAAGAAGCAATTTCAATGATCAATGCTACTTTTCATGGACTGCTGAATCTGGTTCTCACATCTTTCTTTTGAACTGTTGGTAATGGGGGTGATAGATGTGATGTAGACTTCATTTTCAGTGATGCTTTTTGCCTTATGTCTGTAGTGCTTCTTAGCTGCTTCAGTATTATAATGTTTGCACAATCCCAGCTGCAGCAGTCTTGCCACATTATTGTACATTTCAATATACAAGCCTTCTGCTATTAGACTATCATACCCAGCAACAAGATGTGCGACTGTTTTTAATTCTGTTTTACAAAACCTGCATTTGTCTATTTCTCTGACACGTTCAATGGATTTTGTAAACCAATGTACATGTAATTCACTATCCTGGGCTGTCAGTATTAGCCATTTGTCTTTGTTTAAATTTGCCTCTCTCTAACCATTGCAGCATTAAATCCCAATCGACATGTGGTTATTCCAGGATTTTTCTCTACTTGCAGCTATATATTTTCCACATCTCTTGCCTTTTCACCTGATCTTTCACCTTGTATTCTTTTGTTTTTTGGCACATTCAGTTGCTGCCTGATTTTTATCTACTTCTGGTTTGATTTCCATTCCCACTTGACACCGATATGCTTCTGCTAAGCAAAAAAGTCATCTTAGACTTTTTCTTCTCATATGTTGAAACTTTTCTGTGTTTGGATCTTGAGGTCAGTAAATATGTCTGCAATCCTACAATTGCAGATCAATACATGTAATCAATTTTGAAGCCATATCTCCTTCAGAATGCGGAATATACAATCTTGGTTTGCACTTATTTTATAAATCATTTGATAAGCATAAAGAATTTTTCTTGTTTTCCTGTCCAACTGATGCCAGTTGATCACCACAAAACTTCAAGTTAGAAGAGGAAGAGAAAATTGGATTATAGCTTGGACGTTGTTCCTAGATGTTCAGAGCTGTCTTTAGTATTAATTTTAGTCTTCTAAAATATACCTTACTAAGTTTTATATGCATTTGTTCATGTTGTATTGCAAACCTTTCATCAGTTGACAGATATTTATACAATCCCTCATGCTTAATTTCTTTTATATCACATTCCTGTCAGAGACTGATATTTTCTAGGTGGTGCAGATTTCTTGCTTTTAAAGGTTGCTTTTGCACATTTAGCAAGATCAAATTATATCCTTATATTATCTAAGAAAGTTTTTTTTTACTCAACAGATTTTTATTTTTTTTATGTTTGAGTAAATTGTGATACAGTCACTATTAATTGCAGATCAAGTTAACAGAAGTATTTAATAATCATAACAATATGTACAATATTTACAAATGGTCCAATGAAAGGAAACGGAGAGAAAAAAAAACACATATGACATTTATAATTATATATTCCTTTAAGTTCACATTATTCCATGTCCCCTTTAAATTCATGAAGAGAAAGTTGTGTCTTTTTGTAGTGTCTGAGTATCAAGACTCTATTCCAAGGGTTGTTAATCCAACATCTGGGAAAAATTCTTTCTTCTTTAACTTTTATTTCTTTTAGTGCAGATTCCATTAAAAGAGAAATGAAGTCTTCATAACTTGGAGAGATTGTGGATTTCCATCTTCGTGTTATACATTTTCTGGCCACAGCCAGAATAGTCCATAAAAGAAGTTGATCTCTTTTATTAACAGTTATTAAGGCATCAACATTCAAAAAAATTAATGATTTTGTTAAAACAAATGTATCATTATAAATGGCTTGAAGAAATTTATTAATGTCATCCCAGAACTTTTTAATACAATCGTAAAATATATGTAACCAATCTGCTTCACAATTTAGAGTACATCTCCAACAAGTAGCTTTCTGATTAGGATTAAATTTAGCAATTTTGTTTGGGGTATAAAAAGCTCTATGCAAAAATTTCCATGTGAAGATTATCCATATCTGGAAGTTAGAGGTTAATTTAACTGATTGATTGCAGAAGATCATTTTTACTTTCAGGAGATAGGCTCGTAGTCAGATCTTTTGTTATAGTATTCCATGTGTTTTGAGTTATTTTGATTTTATACACTATTAATATTTTATATATTTTAGATATAGAAATTAACTTGTTATGCTTGTCATAAATTATTTCTTGTATATAATTTATGAGTTTTGGCTTAGAATTGAAACTTGAATTATTAATAACCTCCCACAAACTTTTTGCATGATGCAATACTTTTTGGAGATCTTCTCTATCTTTATCAAGTATTTTAAATTCATCTATTACTTGTTGGATGTTTAATGTGCTAGAATTGTTTAAGCATTGGAACCAACAAATAAAATTATTAGTTTCCCATTTAATACATTTTTTTCTTGAATTTTTTTCTTTAAAATTCTTTGTTGTATTAAAAGGTATCAAAAGTTCAAACCATAGTTTTATATCAGAATTTGTTTTTAAGAAATTTCTAAATAGATTATATATGTTATTTAAGTATGATAAATTGGTAGGTTTTGTTGTATTGTTTTGTAGATTGCTACTTAAGTGCCAAAATATGTTATGATTCTTCAAGTCTATATTTTTTAATGTTTTATTTTCATTTAAGAAAAAAGTTGTATGTAGAGTTTTCCACCTAGATGAGTAGTTTGGGTTTATCCATTGTAGTACAAGTTTAAAGATGGAAGCTTTAATGTATGTCTCTATATCTGGAAATTTAATTCCTCCCAAGTCCCAGGGTCTAATATGGTGTGTGAAAGCAATTCTGTTTTTTTTTTGGATACCATAGAAAGCCCATCAAGAGTTTCTGAATTTTTTTTATAATTTTTTTGTTTGGTAAGATAGGAATTGCTAATGCTATATAGTTTATTTGGGGTAATAATATAATTTTTATTATCTGTAATCTATCTTTAAATTTTAACGTTAATTTATTCCAGGTATCAATTTGTTTTTGAATTAAGTTTTGAATTTTATTATAATTTAAAGTTATAGTAGTAGTTATGTTGTCAGCTATAAGAATTCCTAGGTATTCGAGTGATGAAACTCTCTCTCCAATAATTTGATACTCACTCAGATGATAAACATCATCTCTATTCAAGAGTATATGTTTTGATTTTGCTTTGTTGAAATAAAGACCTGAAGTGGAGGAAAACTCTTTTATTTTTTCCTCTAATGCTTGTATGGTCTCTTCTTTTGGTTTTAAAGTCAACAAGATGTCATCAGCAAATAACATGATTTTGGAATTATATTGATTATAAAAATTAATTCCTTCTATTTTTAGTTCACTTCGTATTTTAGAAGCAAATAGTTCTATCACTAAGGCAAATAGTATGGGAGACATAGGGCAGCCTTGCTTAGAGCCTTTAGTTATTTTAAAAGCCTCTGAAGTAAATGGACCTAACTTTACATAAGCTAGATTATCTTTATATATGTTCTTTTTTAAATTTATAAAGTTTGATGGAAAATCAATTTTGAAGCCATATCTCCTTCAGAATGTGGAATATACAATCTTGGTTTGCACTTATTTTATAACTCATTTGATAAGCATAAAGAATTTTTCTTGTTTTCCTGTCCAACTGATGCCAGTTAATCACCACAAAACTGCAAGTTAGAAGAGGAAGAGAAAATTGGATTATAGCTTGGACTTTGTTCCTAGATGTTCAGAGCTGTCTTCAGTATTAATTTTAGTCTTCTAAAATATACCTTACTAAGTTTTATATGCATTTGTTCATGTTGTATTGCAAACCTTTCATCAGTTGACAGATATTTATACAATCCCTCATGCTTAATTTCTTTTATATCACATTCCTGTCAGAGACTGATATTTTCTAGGTGGTGCAGATTTCTTGCTTTTAAAGGTTGCTTTTGCACATTTAGCAAGATCAAATTACGTCCTTATATTATCTAAGAAAGTTTTGACTACTTGCAGGTGTGTTTTCAGTTCCTCATATGATTAACTATGCAGTTTTATGAAAAGTCTTTACACTTTTTTTGTTTTCTGGGAGCCAAATTGTAGCCATGACCTAATACATGAAGTAGGCAACTTAATAAGCTAAGAGCAAGACAAATGAGCAGCGGCAACAGTGTGTCACCCTGGAATATCCCCCTTAGAATTTTTATCTCTGGGATAAAAATTTGCCCTTTATCATGGCTTAGCTGCAAAGTGGATTGCCACTGTTTCATGGTCACTGTAATGTATTCAATCAATGCAGGGCAAATCTTATACATTTGTAAGCACACTTTTATTCTTAAATGTCGGACACTGTCAAATGCTTTTGTTCCCTCACATCATGACACACACTGTTAGACTTTCTACCCTAAATCCTTCAATTTGCAGGTATTCCATAACTTCAACTTCTATTTTTTTTTAACTAGTACTTTACTAATCTTCTGCTCTGCCTTCCCCCTTTGTGATCTTATTTTTTGTATTGTGAAATTTTTCATATCTCTGTACCTTTGCCTGTATTTCTTTTCACATATCTTTGTAACTGCTTTTTTTTTGTATCAATTTATTTGGATTTCTCATTTGCATAAATATAGCACTGTATCAGGTATTTCATTCCCTTATCCATATTTCTTTTTAATAACTTTTAAAAAATCTCTAGGTTTTGTTCTTTCGTCACCTCCTCAGATGCTTCTTTTTCCTAATTCCTCAAGGTTTCTTAGTCTATATAATGTTTTTCATGAATTTGTTGTATTAATGAACACAAATTAGCCTTTGAAGCTTTTAACAGTTTTTCTTGTGCAAGTATTTTTTTCTCTAATTTCTCTCTCAATCTTTTTGTAGCTATTCTGTCTGGAAATTCTAGGCTTCTTGCATAATAGTAACAATACATAATTTATTTCTTATCCTCAGTAGTCCACTCTATCATCTTTATGGCTGTTCCTTGGCTGTCACTTTTTGTGGACTACTAACTACCATCTGCATCAGAGGGACATCATCCCCCTGGGCCTGTCATAGTCCCAATGTAGGAATGTGTGTATTTTGAGGATTATACACTATTATCTTTTCCAGTCCTGGCGCCAGTGCATGTACCAGGATTGGGCACTTTTTTTGTCCCGGGACTTGTGCACTCAGCTGTCATATTTATTTTTTTAACCTACTTCTGTCCATTATATATGCTATATATAATAGTCTTTTGACCTGTGCTGTCTTGGTGAGATTCTGTAAAAGCAGGGTCCACCTCATCATGAAGGTACTCAACAAAACTTGATGATGAATTCAGTCCCAGTAATACTAGTCTCCTTTGCTTGCTGATTTTATCATGTCTCCATTTTTGTTTTTATAATTTCTCCAGTTCTTTTGGGTTTCTAATACCATTACAGTAATGGACCCTATTCCTAAGTCAAAGTATGATTAAAGTTCATGAAACTGGTATCATTTCAATCTTTGATGTCAGGCAGAAGTGCTCTTTGCAGCATCCGCAATATACCCAATAGTGACTCCTGTAATTCATACAAAGTTATATGCATTGATAACATGTCTAAATATGACTGTAGATTCTTTTTTATGAGACCTGTTGTTCCTACTACTATTGGAAGTGTCTGGGTATTTGTCTTTCACATTGCTCTCATTTTTGCATATGTACGCAATTCACTGTAGTCACTGGGTGTAGCGATTTCAATGCTACTTTTGTCTTTGTTTTCTGGACCACTATATCTGGTTTTCTAGCATCTATCCTTTGAATTGTTAGTAATGGATGATCCAATGTGATGCAGACATTTTCTGTGATGCTTTGACTCATGTTTCCAGTGTTTTTCAGCCACTTCAGTACCATAATGTTTGCACAATCCTCAGGTCAACCATCTTGCCAGATTATTAAGCCTTTCAGGATACAGTCTTCCTGCCATTAGTATGCACAACCAGCAATGAAGTGTGCAACTGTTTCCAATTCTGTTTTACAAAACCTACATTTGTCAGTTTCTCCCACATGTTTAATGGACTTTGTAAACCAACAAGTACATACCCCACTATCTTGTGCTGCCAATATTAACCTTTCATCTCTTAGTTTGAATTCACCTCTCCTTAACCATTCCTGTGTTCAATCCTGATCATCATGAGGTTCTTCCAGGAGATTTCTGTACTTGCTACTATATTTGTGCCTTTTCCACGTTTCTTGCCTTCTCATCTGATCCTTCTCCTTATAGTCTTTCTTTTCTTTTTTGGCACATTCAGTTGTTGCCTGATTTTTATCTACTTCTCATATTTCCATCCCTGTTTGATGCCGATATGCTTCTGCTACATTTAGCAGAGAAGTCACCTTAGATTTATTCTCCTCGTGTTTCAAAACTTTCACTACATTTGGGTCTTGTGAGGTCAGCAGATGAGTCCCACAAGTGCATATCTATCCATGTAATCGGTTTCAAGGAGGCCCATCCCACTTTGGAATGGAGAATATATAATCCTGGCATACACTGATTTGTATAAATCATTTGCTGAGCACGAAGCATCCTTCTTGTTTTCCTATCTAATCTATCCAACACCTTTTAGGGCCAGTCAGCCACTCCAAAACTGTAAGTTAGGAGAGGAAGAGGAACTCGGTTTATCGCTTGGAGTTTGTTCCTAGATGTCAACGCTGTTTCAAGGTTAATTTGTCTTCTAAAGTATTCCTTACTAAGTTTTATTCACATTTGTTCATGTTTTATTGTTGATCCTTCATCAGTTCCCAAATATTTATACACTCCCTCTTGCTCAAGTTCTTTTATATCACATTCTTGTCCTAAAGTGATGTTTTCTTGGTGCTGCAGTTTTCCTGCTTTAAAGGTTGCTTTTGCACATTTATCAAGACCAAATGACATTCTTATATCATCTGAAAATGTTTTGACGACTTGCAGTTGTACTTTCAGTTCCTCGTCTGGTGAACTGTACAGTTTCAAATCACTGACAAAGAGAAGATGAGAAGTCTTTACACTTTGTTGTTTTCTAGGAGCCAGATTAAAGCCATGGCCTAAGCTGTTAAGTAGACAGCTTAATTGGTTAAGGGCAAGGCAGAATAGTGGTAGTGACAGAGTGTCACCCTGGAATATCCTCCTTTGAATTGTTATCCCTGGGATAATAATTTGTTCTTTATCATGGCTTAATTGCAAAGTGGTCTGCCACTGTTTCATGGTCACTGTAATGGAGTCAGTGTCAGGTGTATCTTGCACATTTTTAAGCACTCTTTTATCCATGCATGTAGGATACTGTCAAATGCTCTTATAGTCAATGCATGCCATACTTTCTTCCCCACTATCACTTTATTTAATACAAAATTATCCTTTGTACGATATGACTTTCTTTTATTGCCCTTTTGTTTTATTGCCACAATTGAGTTTTCTTCTAAGTGACTATAGCCTCTCTTGACATCTGTTCTAGTGTATAGTTTATATGTTGTCAGAAGGCAAGTTATTGGCCTATATTTTATAGGGTACCTTGCAGGTTCACTCTTAAGTAGGAGCATTGTTTTTCCTGTTAGCCAGAATGGTGTCTGTTCGGGGTGTGCATATAAATATTTTTTACTCTTTGCTAAATCTTCATGCAAAGATGGTAATACTGTTAACCAGAAGTTAGGTATTTCATCTGCGCCTGGGGGGGGGGGGGGGTTCCAATTTGAGACTTTTCCTAACTTTGTTTCAATCTCTCTGGCTGTTACTTCATCCCAATTCATATCCTGTACCTTTCAACCTCTTATTCTTTCTTTTACTTCGTCTATCCATTTAGCAACTTTATGTTCCACAGGATCTTCATAAATACTTCTCCAAAATGTATCTAATTCTTTTTTTGGCAGTCTTTCAATTCCTTTTACCTTGTTTCCCAGTTCTCTGTAAAATTTTTTTGGGTCATTAATAAATTGCTGCTTATGTACCTATTTGTGCATTGTCTAATTTTTTCCATATGTGCTGAGATTTTTACTTTATTTGCGATAGTGCATGATGGATCCTGATCTGTTTTTAATACTACATATTGCTTTTATCACATCAATCTTTCTAAGTATTTTTGTTCTGTTCTCTCTTCTATACTCCTCTAACAGTGACAATTCCTGTCTTAGTTGCTTTATGGTTTTCTCTGTTTGATATTTCCATGATGGTATTTGATTTCTCCCCTTCCTTTCCCTCACTGCCCTGTTCTCGTGGTAGAACTTTATCAGTTATTAATTTAGATTCACAGTAATATATCCTATTTACTTCTGTTATATCACATGGATCTCTATGGACATTCCTTATTAGTGTGTTCATTTCTTTCATCAAACGTCTGACTTTTGGGTTTTATTGACCTTCTGCAGTCTATTTTAATGATGTTAATATGTCCATCTCTCTTAAATCAACTCTCCTCTTAGCTCATTTTCTTCTAAACTGAGGACACATTTTTTTGTTTTCCCTTTCCTATGGGAATTAAAGTCTGTAGCAGAATCTAGTGACACATGGTGTTGTGCTGTTATTTTCTTAGCTGTCGGTTAAAATGACAGGAGAAGTACAGATGGAACCATTAGAAGTCCAGTTGCTGGGTCTTTGGCTTACTGCACTGGTGTCACATCACCTGCAGTGAAGTTCTGGAACATAATCTAACTTAAGTCATCTGTAACTACATTGAGATAAAATAATGTATTACTCACCTTAAAGTCGGTAGCTTATTTTGAGGGCATGATGGAGCAACAGTCTAAATCAGAGTTCAAAAACACCTGCTTGGACTTATAGTCAGAAATGGTAGATGCTTTCACTAGATACAGCAGTTTTATTTTGATATAATGTTCTAAATAGGACTTTGCTTTTTTTAAATGTATTCTGTGGTTTGTTGAGCTGACAACGTTTATTTTTCCTGACTTACCAGGTGATTAACGTTAAGAAGACAAATCCTTACAATGTTCCTCCTCCAGACTAACCAGATGTTTATTTTCTTAACCATTGTCTACTCTAGATCAAGTCTACCCACAAGATAGTTCAGAGCTTTTTATTTTGTTTGTGATCCATATTTTGTCTTTTCTTACTTTGACAGATAAACATTAGGAAGCCTTAGAACATATTTACTATTCTCTAACTGATCAGCAAATTATAGCACAATAAACAAAGATGAGACACAAATATTCAGCGTATGAAGTGAGAAGTACAAAGGCTCTTGACTACTTTCCTAGAGAAATGAAAACAAGAAGGATGGGTGTAACATTCCATGAAAAAAAGAAGGATGGGTGTAACATTCCATGAAAACAAGAAGAATGGGTGTAACATTCCATGAAAACAAGAAAAGTGGGTGTAACATTCCATGAAAACAAGAAGAATGGGTGTAACATTCCATGAAAACAAGAAGGATGGGTGTAACATTCCTTACAGCGTTTCCAAAGGCATAACTGTGCGTACTAAAAAACAGAAATGCACTTTTTCAAGGAAGATCTTTATCAATAGTTCAAAAACTTCAAATTAAAATCTGTATCTTAGAAATAATAGACCGTATGCATTGAACTGCTATCAATTTCATGCTGACATGAGAGAGAGAGATATCATTCAAGGAAAATCAGAGGGACGAAATCAACATATGAACAATACTTCAGCTATCATGAGGACCATAAGATGCCTAGCCGGATGCACCTTTAAGTAGACAAACGTACAAGTATGTGCTTTTTCAAGCACTTCAGGGCCATACATGGCAAAACCTGCTGTAAATTTGCATCTACCTCTCCAGTCATCAAGGCTAGCCATAAAGGCTAGTAGGATTGTAGGTATCTTATTCCATAGAGTTGGAATATACTGAGTTAGGAACCTATTTATCCAGTGTGTCTTATTTTAGTTATTGGTTTAGATTTGGGTTCATGGTCCAGATGTTTGTAGAGACATTGATTTTACAAAAATACAGATCAAATGAGATTGGGTCTTTCATGTCTCATAAAGTAAGACAAAAGTCATCTTGAATCATCCTGCAGGTTACTGAGTTTAGGAGGAGGATTGTGCTAATCTTTTGGGATAGATGAAGTATTTAAGATCTTTAAGATTGCCTTGCAGCAACTTACAGCTACTCTAATATGTCAGAACACCAACAATCCTGAGTAAGACGGTTTCATCAACATTTTTGAAGAGCATGGTTATGATAATTTCTCATTTATATTTTGAGAAATGGTGGGCAAATCCAACAGTACAAAATGGCTAAAAAACTTAAAGAAAATGCCTACCTTCTTCTACAGTTTAACTCAACTGTTATGTTGCTATTCCGACAATAATGGTTCCAGCATTGCATAGGTACCAGAAACCTGTTTGTACTTTATAAAACTTTAATTTCCTTGCCTTGGAGTCAAAGGAAGGGAAAGACCACCCCTTTTTTTAAGCTTAGCTTCTCATATAATTTGCAGAGGAATTTATCTTCACCTGCATGACATACCACAAAGAAATTTGTGGTTTTCCATGTCAGGTACTGCTCACAGGATTATAAGCTGACAATCTTATATGGGTAATTAGTCCTGCTGATGTTGGAAGCTCAGCAGCTGCTGTAAAATGACAGACAAGTGTGAAAGTGTATTGTACTGTTTTTATTGCAGAGATGAAGTGACCTTACACTGATTCACAGCTGCTTCCAATGTAGCCATGCCTTTCATAGAAAAAAAGGAATTAGATCAGTCCATGGTTTAAAGCATTTGTCACTGCTTTTGACAAATTTACATGAGCAGCACTGTAGTGACACTCTAAGCTTCAAATGCTTGTTGTTTATACTACTAACAACTTTAAATGTAGTATTAAGGATGCCTGTGACATTTAGAGAAAAGTCAGAAAATATTTTTCTTGCAATTCTTATAAAGTATCAACACATTTGCCATTTTCATTCCCTCCCACCACACTAGGACAAACCTGCCCAAATCAAGACTTGTCTGGAAAAGGTGAGATAGGTGCCAACCCTGTCATCTAGGTTCACTTGTACTGTTTATAAGAAGTCCTGTATGCTTTCTTGTGACATCCTACCCAGAGGAGGATGGATATCTGGTGCAGAGATCCATTGGAAGAGACATCTTCCAGTGACGTTGTCAGTCCTTACCCAAGTGCATTGCGTGAACATTTTCCAGTCAACAAATGAAATGTAACAATTGATGGTAACCATGATTTACAGCTGAATTTAATTTTACTTACGTGTGCTATGTGCCCTTCATTAAAACATCAGGAAAGGGAAATTTGAAGTGCTTTAACCATCTATATATAAAAATAAATAAAAGAAAATAAAAGTGTTTCCACCACTGCTGGCACTGAGGAACAGAATTCATTTCAAATCCTTTCTTTTACAGTAGAAGCTGCTACTTGTAAATGAAACAAGTATCACTCAGAGCACTAACAGTTTGGCACCTGAGGGAAGGGTGTGGCAGGAGGTTGCAGTCAATTCATCTTGGACTACAAAGTTACTTTAAACAAATGTCTGCGATTTAGCTACTTTTTTGGTTGCAGCTTTATAATTCCTTAGTATACTGTAAAATAAGCCCTGAGACGCCCACAAATGAGGATGTTTGAAGAAGTAAAAGTAGCAGTCCTGTTACAGAATGTACATAAAATGACAGCGACCAACACTGCTCCCATTATATGTCAATGGTGTGGGAATACACCATTACTTCCGTATGTCTAGTATGACTCGTATAAAGCAGATTTGAAATGGATTATGGAAAAGAAAAAGGGATGAAGAAAGACAAGATCACATTGATATATTGTCAAGCTCCACTGGCAGACATTTTGCAGAAAACATGTTAACATTCTAGAAGAAGCATTCGGAGTTTTCTTGAGATGTTAAAATAGCTCAGAAAACAGAGTGAAAAGTAGATTTTTTTTTTACTTCTAAGATGGAATTTTCCTTTAAAGTCATCAAAAACTAGGAGATGTATTACAGAGCAAAAACATTCTGACTGACGCAACTAAACAACACTTGCCACTACTTATCTCCTCCCCACACTTCTTTATGGAGCTCCCATCTTTACTAATCCAGGCTTCACAAAAATTAAAGCTTGAACAATGCAATTAACAAAGTTGCTAAATTTATAACACATACCCCTTTCAGAACCCACCACTGTACAGCGCTGAAAGGTCTAAATTGGTAAGAACTGGCACGTCAACTAACATATACGTAACTTCTTACCCCCCCTGTAAAATTATCCAGCATACATCTGCCTGTCCAGCATTAAAAACACATTCTACACAACTGTATTTCCAGTCAGCCATTGTGATCCAGTGACCAAAAATGGTAGTCTCTGCAAACCTAGCACATCTGCTGGGCATTGTCTGTACTCCTACAAGGTTGCTAAGGCCTGGAACTCCTTACCTGGATCCATCAGGTCTATACCCTCCCTCCCATCTTTCAAAACCACTCTGAAACACTTCCTAGCTAAAATCTGGCGCTCTGTTCAAAACTAGGATGAACTATATCCCTAAATGTGAGTGTCTTTTCATTTCTTACCCCTCTATACTCTCCCGTCTTCACTTACTGCTGTCTAATTCTCTTCCCTGACTTTCTCAATAATTAAACCTTAAGCCTGTTTTTTCCCCTCACTTCATATTGCAGTTCCTATTTGTATTAGACTAATTTACCTTTAATTTCTCTACAAGCTGTCTAAAATTTCTCTAAATATTAAATGATTGCCATACCTCATATTGATTTTTAACCAATGTTTTCTATATTGTGTCTAATTTGTTATAACTATTTAAAATGCAAATGCTTAATTTTGAAGATTGTAAAATTTATTGTTAAATGTTTTCTAATAATTTGCAGCTTTTCTTCCTGGGCCTCCAATGAAAATGGGCTGCTACCTAGTCAGACTTTCCGAGTAACCAAAATATCAATAAATAAATAAAATTAAAGGAACTAATGACTTTTAAGGGAGGTATAGGCAAAGCTGCCTCCATAGACTGCTACATAACAACACTGAGAGCAGGTGTAGACAAGGTAAACAGAGTTGGAGATCAGATGTATTGCAATTAAATGATGCAGAAAGTATGTGCCATCTGCAATATTTGAAACGAGTCCTTTATTATAGGAAGTATACGCTAAGTAATTATTAAACCATGCATGTCAACAGAAAGTCAGCAAAGTTGGAGAAAAGGCAAAATACTTTGGCAGTTTTATGGCATATTGTATGATACAAATGTTGACGACTTGTTTTGTGCCATATGAGTATCTTTCACATCTGTCATGAAATGCTTCAGAATACAGTAAAAAACTAATATCTTTCTTTCATTCTTACTATATCACAATACATCACTGATAGCAACACAATTTTTGAAATTCCCTAGAAATTCAAGATCAGCATTCAGTAATTATAAAAGAGGACCATGAAATTGCTTCAGCAGGATACATGTTCTATACTTCAAATAGCATGATGTAGAGTCAGCTTTTATGAGTTATAGTGACAAACAGCAGATCTGAGACAATCTATCTAGCAATGTTATGATGCCACTGACAGTAGGCGGTAGCTTTTATGAATAAACACTTTGTTGCCAGGCTACAAGAAAAACACCATTTGTTTGTAGTACTTTGTTTTTGCAGTTTATTTCTGCCTCAGTGACATTTGGCTATTAATATTAAATTTGTTTTGAGTTACATAATTTTATCAGATGTGCCCTCATGGACAGATGAAAAGTAATTGAAGGTTATGACCACATATTAATAGTTAATAAATTGATATTCAGGCTGATATCGATTGCATTCTACTGTACTCATTAAGCTGTTTGTTACTGAAATTTCTTTGTCCACCTAAAAGTTAAACAGCAATTCATGCTTTCATGACAATATTTAAGGAAACCAAGAAATTGCTCAAGTTAATTAAAAAAAAAAAAATAAATATATATACTCTGTTTCCTCATCCTGTGCTTATTTGCACTAAAACATCTCTGGACAAATAAGATCTCTGTCCTTCATATCATAGAACCAGATCACAAAACCTTGGCTAATGACTAGAGATGGCCAGAGTCAAATAGCCTACAAGAGTTACTAATTCGCCATTGGACAAGTGGATACAAATATAATTAATATTAGGTGCACTTCATATATCCAGTTAAATTATGAAGATTTACCAACATTTCTCAGTGTTTCAGATTATACCAGATGAAGTAAGTAAACTTCAGGGACACATCTAGACTATGCTCCGATAATCCATACTGTTCAGGGGTGAAAGCAGTTCTTTTTTTGACCTGTAAGTGTCAGACCAAGAGACCATGCTTGCTTTTTATAATCAATCTGCTCTTAGAAAGTAACAGAGTAGAAAATAGTTTAATTGGCAAAGATATATTACAGTGCTTTACCATGAACAGCTTATTTTGATTTTCACCCACTGAAATGCTATTTAGAATAATTTTTATAGTAAACAAATTAAGGACATGTTACAGATGTTTAGAAACATGCATTCAGAGCTTAAGAATAATTGTTCATTGACTTGATTTGGTTTTCCCCTTATAAAGCATTGTTTTATTGATTCTCAAAGTACTGTATCTGAATTGTTGTTGCATTTTGTCAATGTTTTATATCAGAACTTGCATTGTCACAGTGCTGCACTCTGTTGTGAGGTTGTACAGACATAAAGAGGAGACATGATTTTTTTTTAGCAGTCATTAATTTTCTCCAATTAATGAAACATTGAAGGAAGTGTGTATGGTCCAAAGATTTTGCATGTAGAAGGACAAGTGGAGGGGATCACGCCTCCTCTGCAAAATAATTGTATTTTGTGTTTGTGTATTTCGTAAGTTTTTATGTTTAAATCTTTCAGTTATGTTTTATATCTTGACACAGTTTCATTACAGACCCATTATATCATGAGCTTGCCATGCCTTGTGTCTAATTCATTTCAGTAAGTGGTATAACTTTTTGCTGTTACATCAATTGATTTGTCCTGTTCCATTTGTATAGGATAACTGCTTATGAACATTAATCAAATCAGCTTTCCTAGTCTAGATTCCTAACCCTCTGCAATACAGTTTTCATTGCAGACCTTTGTAATTTACTCAGTGCAACAGCTTATTTTCTGAATCCTTCATCCAATGCAGTTCTGCTTAACTCATTCAAGCCTAAAAGACCTTTCTTGTATATTTCCAGCTCATACCCATGGCTTCTTATGGCATCCAGACCATTTTTGGGGGCGTGACTTCTTTAACAAAGCAAATTACCAGCTAATAGGCAGTATTAGAAAGTGCCAGGGATTAACCAAATGGCACTAAGACTGTTAATATAGGATGTGCCACGGTAGAGAAATTAATCATTTGTCACTTATTCATATTTGTGTTCATATTTTTGTAAATGAGAGCCCTACATGTTATTGATGGATATAGTGTGATATGCCATGGTGAGAGATGGGAAGAGTAATTGTCGATGTCCGTTTAAATCACACTACAGCTGTGATGTTGCCAGTTGTTAGTAACTATTAAACAATATTTCAATATGTACTTCAAAAAACAAGAGACTATCCCCGGGATTCATAAAGCTTGCACCAGGTGCAGGTGTAGCGTCAGCTATCCAACACCAAATATGGCCACTGAGCGATCCAGGTACGAGCTGTTCCCATGTGCACTACCTGCGTACACTAAGCCCGCACAACTCCCGGGCCCTGTATGCTAATTACCCCATGTGCAGCAGTGTAGCATGCAAATGAAGGTATGTAGTGATTCAAGAAGTGGTGCAAGCGTAGTGTAAGCATGCAGAAATGTAAACCATAGAAAATGGTTTACATTTTTGCAAACATAAAATCGGAGCCATGACAGCCGACCAAACACATGTATTATATTAATAAATGCCAATGGCTAAATATATAGCCATTGGCATAAAAAATGTACAAAGTATAAAATTAACATTTAATATATTTAGTCGCACTATCGCAACGTGGAAGCACAGGGCCGTGGCGCGCAAAGGGGATTGCAAGGAAAATATAAAAATATAGAATAAAACTGCAATGTAACACATATCACGATTTCCCCATAATAGTGAATGGCAGGCATGTTACACCACACCATGGTGCAAGGGTTGCTAAGGGCTGTGACAGTGTTATGCGCGGTAGCTAGGAATTAATAGGCAATGCCATGCAAATGAGAGGAGTAATAGTGAATCGCAGATTCCCCGCTGATGTAAGGATGCACCTCACAGCGTAGCATTATAACACCGAAGTGTGCCCTTGAGATAAACATGACATCGAGAGGGGTGTGTCGCCATTGCTGTAAGCACATTGGAGCTTTGCTAAACTGGTTTGCCCCTAGCTAGGCAAAGCTGCAGGATAGGGGTGTGTTGAACTGGCCATAGCTTTGCTTAGCTGAGAGTACAAAAGGTAACTGAGTATGCATGTGAACGGAGATGAAAACGCCCATAAATCTAGTAAACGGGTTTGTGCAGCGTGCACTGCAGCTGAAACAGGAAGGATATAGGAAAGAAATAAGGAAATGCTGCAGCAAGGCAATTTGGAGTACGAATGACTAACACCTAGGCACTTACAGTGGGCCATTGACAACAGCTAACAAGGCTGCAAGCAGCTACCTGCATAACAGGAAAGGGGAGGGGCTGTACTGCAAAGAAAACAGTAAAGTGTCAAAGCAGAACAAAGCCGATTTGCAGTATATCAGCTCAAAGACACATTTTGCCATGACTGGGTAGGGAAACTACAAAACAAGAAAGACTGCAGGTGGATGCATGCCTGATAATGGGAGGGGATCTAGGTTTAAAAGTGAATTAAAGGACAACAAATTAATCAAGGCAGGCAAGCATATCTCCACAGTAAAGGCCCCACACTTGCAATACTCATTGTAAAACCCATAATTAACACACTGCAGCTGTAATAGCTCATACAAACCCAATGACATCAGAAGCATCCATAGAACAATAGTTTAAAGTGTGACAGCACCTCACACACATTTGTGTATTCCCATACACACTGCACCAGTGGTGTATACAGACAGGGAACTTTTAGTATGTACATGTTAGGGGCTGCCATAGCTTTGACCACCAGCATGTGTTGGAGACTGAAGGTGGTGAGGAGGATGATGCACACGACCACCTCAGGCACCAGAGGAGGAGGAGAGTGTTCAGACTCAGGGTCACCTACCAGGGGCTACATGATCTGGAGATAGAGTGTTAGAGTGGACAGGGACATCCTACAGCAAGTTGTGGAGCTGTGCTGGCCATGCCTCAGAGCCAGAACAGACAGAGGGGAACCCATCCCAGTGGATACAAAGGTATGTGTAAGCCTGAAAATACTAGCTACAGGTACCTGTCAAAGATCAACTGGGGATATCATGGGGATCTCACAGGCATCACCATCAAGGGTACTACACCAGGTCCTGGATGCCATGTTACCACATGCCAATGAGCACATATACTTCCCCCAAATGCAGGAGGAGTTGGCCAGCAATATGCGTCTCTTCCACCGTGTGGCAGAATACCCAGACATACTGGGTGCAATAGACTGCACGCACATAGACATCAAGTCACCACCTAGTGAGCAGGGTAGGCACTACATAAACCACAAGGGATACCCCTCTTAACTGCCAGGTTATGTGCAATGCCCAGGGCATTATCATGGATGTGTGCGCTGGCAGCCCTGGAAGCTGTTGCAACTCCCACATCTGGCATGCCTCACAGCTGTATCAGTTATTTGCCAGGGGGGGCATCACAAATGACCACCTGATGGGGGATGCTGGCTATGCACTGGAACCGTGGATGATGGCTCCCATCAGAAATGTGCACGCATCCATGCAGGAACACCATAATGAGGCACACGCACAAACCAGAATCATAGCGCGTGTGTTTGGGATGCTGAAATCACGGTTCCGTTGCTTGGACATATCTGGTGGAGCCTTGCAGTGCTCTCCAGGCACGTGTGCCCACATCTTCATAGTATGTGCCATGCTACACAATATGATCCTGTGGAAACAGCTGCAGCAGGGACAGAATGGTGAAGGCCCTCACAACCCACTACCATTGCCAGTGGGTCCACAGGCACAGAGGTACTCAGACCATGAACATCCTGAGCCAGCCCCAGTAGGCAGAGGCGTGCCCAGTATGCCCATGCCTTGGCAAGGAGGGAACGTATCGCACACACACTGACAGTGTAGGCACCTTGGGACTGACACCTTTCTCCACCTGCACACACAGTAAAAATGGATGGCAAACACACAACACTACCTGTAAATTGTCATATATAGGCGGTCTGTGTGCATCCAACATAGGCCGCCCTCAACTATTGCACACACAACTGCCATTGGCACAAGGCAGGTCAACACCTGAACAGTAAATTAAGCTATCAGCATGTGCTGATACTTTATGTATAGTTTCATAGGTAGGTACTTGGCTAACTGCCAGAGGCCATTCATAAGCCCAGCCAAAATGTGTCAGCTTTGGCCATCCCATTGATTCATTAACTGCCCCACTGTGGAGCAGACCCAATGGCAGGATCCCTGGGGTGCATCTACTGTTCCCCATCCATTCTTCAAGGTTTCTCTTGCAGAGTGTTATTGAGGGGCTCTGTATAATTTAGTTAGGGATGTTGTTCAAAAGTATGGGGAGCGTCTGTGACAGGAATTCATCCCTCCAGCATCTTCCAGTTATTGTTGTGACAAGGTTCAGCTCACTACAGTTTGTGGCTCACTGTGACATGGATTCCCATAGGTGAAGCATATCCATTAAGCCCGCATTTGACATGGCTGTGTTGGCCAGCAGAGATCATCTCTGGGTAAACAAGATGCCACTGAGTAATGCAGGAGTTTATTCAGTCTGGCTGCATAGGGCATATGTTGGAAGCCAGTAATCCCCTTGGCGAGGTACATTCATGGACCTCACAGCTGTTGGAAGTGTCTTCTGAGGTACATCCCAAATGGGTTATTATACCCTATGATGGGACTGATATGTAAAGGGGCACTATAACCCCAGTATGTCAAGATGGGAACACTTTAGCAATCAGATGGCCTACATAGGATGTCCTAACTACTTTGGAGATGTGATTGTCAAAGGAGAGATCACGATCTACCTTAGTCCCCAGATACCCCATTATCTTGTCCATATTAAAGTGGCTGCCACTTGTGTTTATATGTGGGTGCTTAATATTCCACAATGGAATCACCATGCAGTTAGTGGAACTTGGCTGGAGGCCATGACGACACCCTGTGTCTGTCTCTGTGAGGCCCCTTGAGGGATGTCTGTCTCAGCTGGACTATCAGTCATGGCTCCCAGTTCGCAGTCATTGCCAAACATGGTCTGCTGTAGTCCACCTGTGTTTGCCTGTACCTCTGAGAAGTGTATGCCAAACAGTAAGGCTCCCAGGACTGAGTCCTGTGGGACACCAGTCGTGACTGGTCACGAGTTTGACCTGGAGACCGCTAGTTGTAACTTGTGGGTTCTGTGTGTAAGCCCGTTGGCAACCCGACCTGTGATGTATGGGTGTATGTACAGGCTGGTGTGTTTATCAATAATATTTGAATGAGGCATGGTGTCAAAAGCCTTGGCAAGCTCCAGGTAGTATGTGTGAACCACCTCTCCTGTCATCTAACATCTTGGTGACTGTATGTAAGATGTCAAACAGGTTCAATAGGCATGAACTGCACTCAACCAAGCTGACCTGGGTTGGGTCATGTGTTCGGAGGTTACCAGTGTCTTTGCTAATGAGTGCCATGAGGATGCAATCCATACCATTGCAGACCAGGCTAGTCAGGCTTATGGGGTGGTAGTTACCATGGTCAGTTGTGATTCCACCTTGATGGAGTGGAATAACTGTTGCCACGTGCCATTGTATGGGCATGTAGCCTGTGGAGAAGCTGAGGTTGGAAAGCTTAATTAGGTGGGGGGGGCAGGGTTGTCTTGTACAGTTTGCAAGATGCAGTCTGGGAAAACATCTGCCTCCATTGACGCTGTGTTCTGCTGGTAGAGAGGGCCATTTCCACCTGTGTGTCTCTGATGTTTGGGATTCTGTACCTTTCAGGTAATGTTGTGGGCTCTTTAGGGGGTGAAGTATGCACTGAATGTATCTGCAAGGATGTTGGCGATATCAGTAGGGTCAGCATATTTTGCACTATATTTCACCGGCACAGTGCAAATCTGTGTCACCACTTAGATCCTTGTTATAGCGAAAAAAGGCTTTGTGGTTATCTTTCGAATCCTTGTGTATTTTCCTGCTGATGTTAGCCTTGGATGATGTCATGAGGGACCTACAGATCATACTAATAGTGGTCACGGATGTCTGCCCTTCGTGGGATTTGCTGTTTGTTGGGAACACTGTCTTACTTCTGTAGTATAGCCTGTTTATTGCAGAGGTCCACCAGACTGGTGTCCTTGTCTAGGAGAAGTCTTGGTTTACCAGTGATGGCATGATCCATTCATCCAAGTAGGTGCTTATAGACTGCATTTGTAAATCTGTCTGTATCTTAAGCAGTGTTCCCCTTAGTGAGGAGGCTGTGAAACCCCCCACCCCTGTCACTAGTAGTGTAAATTTAGCTGTAGGAAAGGTATAGACTGTGGTTTCTGTGGGTGGAGGAGATGTGTGGGTGTGGAAACAGTGAATAGTTCATGGTCAGATCTAACCAGTAACCGGTTAACCTCCGCTGTGGTGCACCTGTTGCTGATGACCAATTCTAGTATGTTTCCACCCCTCGTTAAGGAGGTTACCATCTGATACAGGGCATATGAGGTGATAAATTCCAGGAAGCGCTGGGCCTGGAAGTGAGTACTGGAGTAAGTTTCCCAGTTAATGGTATGGTAGTTGACATCAACCAATGCCAGGGCATGCGTTAGGACTGTCATGTTCTCTACTGTCTCCAGGTAGGTGGAGTGTTGGTCCTGGGTCATGGAGGGTTATCCGTAGCAGGCCAAAGTTTACATTGCATTTGTGGCTGATGTTAGCTGCACATGGATGATCTCAGAGGAATCATGCTGCCCCACTAACCTGGAGGTGTAGGTATCCCTGATGAATATGGATACTCCCCCTCCATGTCTGTCAGTCAATGTTCTGTGGCTGAAATGTGTGGTATGGGTTGTAGTCTGGTAGTGCTGGTGTGCTCTCAGGAGCCATAAGACAGGTCTCAATTACTGCACAGATGTTGACGTTGTCCATCCTGAGGAGTGCTGAGTGCATGCATGTTATGATCTCAACCCCTGGTGTTGAGTAGCATAACCCTAATTGATTTTGCTATTGTGCTGTTTACGGAGCTGGTATTCACCTTTGAGACTCTCCTAAAAAAGGCACCATGGGGGTGCCAATAGCCTTGGCCAGTATTCCAAAGCGTAAGGCTGACACATAGGCCGGTATGGTATCATTGCATGCATGTTTCCCATCTGTCCTTATTTCTCATCTTTCCTGTAGGTAACCTACTGGTAAGCAATAGAAAGCCTTAAACTTATACAAGTCTTCTAGCTTCCAAGATAGGCTTTTGGAGTGACTAAGTATCACTGTTCTGTATGTTCTTGCTGTACTTTACTGTTTCCTTACTACATGGTGATTTTTTTACTGTATATTGTGATCTGAAAGTCTGTTTATTCACATATTATGGCTGTGATGGCCTGCACTTTAGAGGTTCACAGCCTACTACCTATCTGCCCAAGGGCAATTAGAAGCATAGCTACAGTGGGTTGGCTTTCTCCGCACCATTGATGAAGTAACTGAGCCTCTTTCAAGCATAGCCAATGAAGCAATTCCAGGCAGAGTTGCTGGAAGCTGTTGAAGACTGGGGTGTTAGTGTGATAGGGGCACTTAGTGATCTAAATGTGACAATTCAACACCATTCAATTTCCCCAACAGGTCTCACAGCTATCAAACTGGACAAGCTCCCCCACCCCCTGGCTGTATGTTTCTGGGACTCATGATCCCAGAGGTGTATATTCTGTTACCCATTCACACAACAAGGTTTTCCTTGAAGTGTGTCAGTGAGGGGCTATGCCTAATGTAGTTAGGAATGTAATGTATTGTCTCACTAGTACATTTGTAATACGTTATTTCAAGAATAAGTGAAGCTCAGTGGGTTTGGGGGCCCTCTGCCCTTTGCTTAGCCTAGCTTACACATAGAAATCATCTAGATAGGAAATAGGCAGAAGCAACGTTAATGTCAACAGTGTAATGGTTGCAGCATCTGCATAGTATCTGTGCATTTGAGCTCCCAATCCCAATAAAGGCAGGGATGTTTATCATGATCAAAAGTGTACCTTAACTGCAGCTTGCATATATAGGTAGTAATCGTCTGTATAATAAACATTCAGAGCACCAATATAAACCCATGTGTGCTGGAGAGTAAAGTCAACAGAGAATGTAATGTTATGTAAGCACATAGTGAGATGTTACTTCACTGACATGTATATATCCTGAGTAGTTAGCAGATGTGGCCATGTTTGCGCGCACAGGTTATGCATTAAAAAGTTTGTTTAACTGCTGCTATAATGTCACACAAACACTTTTAAACATGCTTACAACTGCTTAAATGAGCCTTATTCTGGAGTAAAAAACATTTTAAAGCATTGCAGGTATTGAACCCTGGACCATGCACACTATAGTCATGGGACTTGCCACTAAGCCATCTGAGGTGTATACATGTTTCATGGTCTTTAGACTACACCTTATACCATATGCATTCCATTGTAATCATAAATGGGACAGTCACTTTGTGTACATATGTACAGTACATTGTAATGTACTGTAGTTTGTGAACCAACACATTCAAGTATACATATGTATTACTGTTACAAATTAATACGAAATATATGCATGTCAGTGATGTCTGCACACACATATATATATATATATATATATATATATATATATATATATATATATATATATTATACATATAATATACAGTTACATCAATAGCCATATATATATATATATATATATATATATATATATATAGATATATATAAACCTCTATAAACATACTTCATGACACAGAAGCACTCCAAAGGAATTGAAGTGTACACAAAACACATGCAGCTCTAGTATTATAACTATTAATATTAACCTAATTCACCATAGAAGGGATGGTTGTTGTGTATGTGAAGATTGGGGTAGGGGAGGAATGATGGGTAATGCAATCGTGCATCAAGTAGGGCTTGGGTCGGATGTCCAATAAGTGAACTGGAGGGACATACATGGAGTATGGAGACAATATAAAAAGGACACAAAACAAGAACCATTCTCATCCCTAATACACCCTGTCATGTCACATTGCAACACCTGATTTTACAAACGTATGAACATTAACATGCATCAGACATATGTACACCAACTGACTGTCACATTTGTTTTCAGTAGTGAGGAATGCCTGTAGTAAAATGTATATTCTAAGCACCATAACATTTGTACATATCTCAGATGCCTTAGTGGTAAAGACCTGCAAGGGCTGTTAAGTTATTTTGAGGGCCAGAATAAGGGCTGTTGGATGCAGGTGGATTAAAGCACTCTTAAGCAGTTATAAGCAGGTTTCCATGGGTTTGCACGCTGGTAAGTGGTGCTGAAACATGGTAAATGGAGAAGCGCTTCACAGGTTTAACCTTTGCTTAATGTCACACAGCCCACAGGCAAACCTGCTTACAACCACTTAAATGTGTGTTATTCACACTCTCCCCACCAGTGCCTACTCTGAGAGGTAAAATAATAACACCTTCCAGGATTGGAACCCACAATCATGTACTCCATCCTCAGAGTAACCTAACACTAAGCTACCTGAGATGTACCTATCCCAGTTGTGTATGTAGACAGGTTAAAACACAAAAGGGAGGAATGTGTTGAAATAGGGCAACCCACCATGTATCCAATTAAAGGTGTATGCTGATATAGATATATATATATATATATATATATATATATATATATATATATATATACACACACACACAGAGAAAGAGAGATACATAGAGACATGTCGATATATACAGATCTACATATATATGTAGATATATATCTATATGCATATACAGACACACGTGTGTGTATGTATGTATGTATATGTATATATATATATATATATATATATATATATATATATACATTACATGTGTGCAGACAGTATCCAAAGTGTTCATATCTGAGTATAACATGTACCATAGCAATCACACATACCACCCCCCCAAACAATATGAACATAACATATAAAGAGTATATGCCAATATACTATTGCAAATATGTTCTATGGACACAGTTACCAACACGACTGCAATGACTACAAATATCCATGACAGAAATGCACAGACAGCTTTCATTTTGCAAAACCTTATTACATTCCGATGTATTGCCAAAATGATTCAAGGACTAACAGTACCTGCATGCTACACAGGAAGCATTTAACAGTGCCTTAATGAATCAGCCTGCAATTACCATAGTATTAGTCAACTAAGTGATAGGTGTTCACATAGGGAAAGAACACCCACACACATATAGACATTGTACAAAAGGGGTTCCTACACACCTGCATGTGCTATGTACACCCACCAGCATCTACCCCACTACCAAAATAATTACATCAATACATACTGTCATACGATAACCAATTATTCAACTACTGTACAACATCTGCTGAAACCTCAACATACCTGGACACAGATGCACTAACATGGCCCTATGTGAAATAGTTGCCGTTATACAATTGAACAGCTGGTGGTGTAACAGGGTTTGTATAAACTAATCCCATTTTAGAGGGATGAAAGGTTCGTACATCAGGAAGTGTTACTGAGTACTGATTATAAGCACAGTATGCTACACAGCAACACCAAACTACATATGTCTGGTAAGCACACTGTAAACCCCCTAACATTATATGCATAACTATGCAGCCTTGAGCTGGCCAGACTGAAACATATGCAGAATATTTAGGTACAGACAAACCCTGCACAAATAGCAATGTTCAGAAATATAACAGCAGTACTCGCATTTAGACCAAATCCTCTAGGCATTACACACAATATATTACTGTTAGTCTCCATACAGCTGTTGTAATAAATTTCAAACAGCACTTCCAGGCTGTCTTCCTCACAAGTAAGGCAAAGGGACAACACCCAAGTGGAGTACTCGGTTATACTCCACTGTTGCCATGGTATTGGCTAAAGCAGTAGCAGCGCAGCTGACGTGCTTGTAATTAGCTACTTAGGAACACCAGTTGGTTATTGGGAGAGCACATGTTACTATAAAAGTTTCCTTGTCACACATTCAGACAATCTGTATCTACCTGTACGACAGTACAAAACACTGAAAAACAAACCAAAAATGAGTATTATACTAGTCAATAACACCTCCATTTACTAAGAAGGTATGTAGAACATGTAGTATGTCAGTGCATATAGTGGAAATAGCTATCCTGTAGCGATGTATTGTTGAGCAGTAGTAATGTTTGTAGTGTTCTGTGTGTGTACTGCTGTAGGTCACAAGGCAAACACCTCCTACACCACAAGGGATGATATGGGCTTGGAACTCACCAATTCGCTTCCAGTCAGTGTCAGGATTGGTCCAACAAGTATGTGCTATAACAGGGGATAGTATATGTCGATATATTGTAACAGTCGACCTATGTATGGGTGTATAAGTAAGATGAACATGTCAAAGGTGGGCTTACTGTGCAAATATGGTTTGCATTGTGGGATATTGTGCCAATAACTGTATAATGTACAGTATTTTAGGCAGATCTGTATTCCATTCTACATAGCATTTCTGTTATGTTATGCAAACAGTAGTTATGTCTATTGGCAGTTACAATACTCAAGTAACAGGATACATATCACTTGTATTCATCTGACAGTTTACCATGATAGCTAAGATAATTGGAAGAGCTAGGTAACTATCCATGCACACATAACACATGTAATATCCACCTCTCTAGTATCGTTTGCAAGCAATAACAGCTGTGCATTTGTACATGTTATGCAAATGTGTAGTGACCCTTGTTACAGGGCTGGGCCAAATGGCTATGTGCACACCTACATAGTGTGGATAATGAGAGTAGAGAGACACTGGTTGAACTACCCGGTTTGTGTAGCCTAACCTCTCATTGTCAATCTAACAGCCACTTGCACATACTGTATGTAAGGTAGTGCACAGCACTGGTAATGAAACAGATTGCATATCATCTTTAACTCCAGTGTAACATCTGCAGTAGGAGTGTAAGATGCAGGAGATTGCTGCCCATGTGTAATAGCCACTTCATAGGTGATGGCTTACACTATCAGATTATATCCTGATCATGTTGATAGTGGCATCAGAGTCTATTGATACATGACTGTGTTTGGAGAGTGGGTGGGTGTCTGTGCCCAGCAGAGCTCATGGTCCTGGTGGATATGTGAGTATATACCCAGAGAAGGAAACAGACCTGTAGACACTTGCATCATCTATAATCAACTATCAGGATGTGATGTGCTCCTCAGAGGAGGATTGCTGCTAAAGGTAGCTACAATGTTTCCATAATAGCCAGTGTCAGCACGTCCATAACACAAATATTTACATGTGAGCATCACTGTCTAAACTTCTTCATAAGCAATAAGTAAACTAAATACAGGACTTGGTACTTGTAGTACTGAATGCTCATACAGGCATATCTACTAGTCAGCTACTGGTGTTTACTTGTCAGCTTTGTGTATGTGGCCATCCTGGCAGAATGTAATCTCTATGCCGTGTACACTGCCAAACCCTCTTAACACCACACCCCACACATTGTTTGTGATGCAGCTACAGGAGTAAGCTGGAAGGCAGCCCTGTCTACAGCCATGACTGGACTGGACAGTCATGAGGTGTAGGTTAACACATGCATCTCATCATCACAACCAACACATACCCTTACCAGAACACAGTAAGGACATCCATACACACTACCAGAAATCACACACATTGAAAGACGCTTATAAGTATCTGGCTAAGCAAGTGATCTCCCAAGCTGGATGAGACAGACAATGAAATACACAAACTGTATGATATAGTTTGCATAATTGTGCCACACCTCAGAACACATGGCCAGAAACATACCCAACAGTACTCATTTGTAAATGCAAACTCTAGTACTATGTTGCACACCAACCTATACGAGGGCATACATAGTCAGCTGTCTATCTGCCATGATTAACCACATACCCATACACTCAGACCACCTTTTGAACTATACACATGGCTCTGGCATATTCCATGTTGTTGTGCAGGACCTGTAATGCAGTAGCCTGGACTGCATGGAAACACATGTAAGAACTGTCAGGTCTTGTCTCCCATGCAGGTATGTCCCAAGGCCTGGGTAGCATTCTGCCATTGGCCAGAATGATACTGCAGTACAGGGACAGAAGGACTGTATTCCACAATTGTCTAATGTAGTGGTGCAAGTCAAATGGTATCCAGTATCCGTCTGCCTGGGATAACATGGTTAACAGACCATGATGCTTTGTCAGACTGGGCCTGCACCTGTTACCCCTGGGAATCTGTATACTGCCTAGGGCTCATGCTTCCCCATATAGTGCCTTCGTCATGCATAGTTCAGGTGAGGTTCCACTGCTGTTACAGAGACAGCCAAGCAATAAACTGCAGGTCTCGCTACACAATGATACATGTCAAAAACACTATACGGACACACATATATGTCAATCCCTAACATGGAGAACATATCTGTGCAGTAGCTGAGACATGCTCCAGAGAGCACACCTGCATGACCATGTTATAACACATACCTCACCTCTTGCCCATTATCCTTTATTGGAACACACAGGCCACAGGTGTGTCCATATTCCTGAAGGATATGTACACCCCCACACTAGTTGTACTTGCATAACTTCAGATGCATTATGCTGAGCAACTACCTTTGTGCCAAAGTGGAATTCAAAATGCACCTTGCGCCAGATCACCCACCATGCTGCGGACTTCCCAACTGTCATAATGTGCTGTAATGGGGAAGATTAGGTCTGAGACAGAAAACCATAATAATGGCTACTCTCAACTATTCCATTATGAACTGGGAAGACTCCTCATGTACCAACACCTGTGCTCAATGCATGTTGGATTCCATCAACCCCAGTGACCTGGATCACAGGGCTAACAGTATGCTGCACATAGTCGGTCTCCAATGCCAATGTTATGCTACCTAAGAGCAAAGTGGTGACTGTCATGGCACCCATGCACATGGGCAATGCATGTGCAAATGCTGAATCCTACACAAATTAACCTTGGGCAGTCACATACGTGCAGTGATTGTGCCATTGAAACAGAACCAAGATTTAACCAAACACAAATAAGAAGACAAACTGGTGGTACCATACTTTAAACTATACCAGAGAAGTTAGTAACTGTTTTAAGAGTGAACACACATGAGTGTAGGTGATCCCTGGTCAGCCACAGTAAGATGCAGATACACCATATAAAACCACACAAAGCTACTGTGAAACTAATCAGCCACATATTATGAGGCCAAGCACAGAGCATTCTATAGCTGTGTCATTAATTGTAATGGCAACGACAAGACCTGCTGTGCTGCACAGCACTATGGCATGAGAAGTACTGCACCTACAGAAATAGCATCTGTTCATCCAGATAGGGTCTTGGAGAACCTAACCCCCCCCCAATAGGTACACACAGTTATATATCCATGTACATTACAGGGTCCCTGTAATAACAACTATGCAGGTGCAAGCTGCACTCTCTAAAGCCATACATACAGCTTTCATGGGACCTGTCAACATCCCAGGGTGTATCCTACACAAATGTAAGAACAATCCGCTATCCACATACACATGTTCAATCATAGCTCCATGTCAGGCTGTGTACACACCGAATGGTGCACAGCAACAGTTATCACACCCCACAAAGGGGGAGAGACAATTGATAATGAGAAATAGTGCACTACTACTCTGATAAGTCGGGTCTGTAAGTCCATGAATCATGATCAATGTATTTGATGTACTCAGTACAGATGTAGATGACAGTAGGGGTTGATTCACACTGCATATCATGACCTTGCCAGATTGTAGAACACCATCACCCATACTGTGTTCCAGCTACACTAAGTCAGGTGTATATTCCTATGTCACAGGAGTGGTTGGCAACTGGACTGCTGGCAGAACCAACACTACAGAAGGTGTCTGACTGGACTAATACACGCACATCAAACCAGTGCCAGCCACAGTAATACAGGGTTCATTCCTGGTACTCCCCCTCTTTATCTATACCACACAGACTAACACAGAAGGCATCTGCCTATTGATGTTTGCAAATAACCTTGAACTAGGAGCAATAGTTGACTCCACTGTGTGCTGCATTCATCATACAGAAGGGCCTTTGTGTGTCAGATGTGTGGTGTGTGATGTATGGCCACAATCTGACAGCTAAGTATTGCATTGTCATTTCCTATGTTAAAAACCCTGTACCCATGAACTACCACCTAGGCAGTGGTCAACGTAATGGCAACTGTGTGTGTATGGGATGCAGCTGGACAGTAGTCTTTCCTTTGATAGTTACTTCACCACACCAGTCAGGTAGTCGTATGTGGCACCCCTAATCAAGACAGGGTGCCATCCATGAATATAGAGATAGTTGTTCAGCCATACTCAACACTCGTGACCCATAATAAATCACATATTTCCTTTTAAGTGTTATTGCCCATGTGTAGATGGCCTACACTGCCCTTCTCAATCCCTATCTCCACTATATAGCATACAGCCTACCCTGAATAAAGCCATGTCTGACCCAGAGATGTTGGACATGCTACACTTAACACATCCTGATCCCAAATAAACACATACTTCATGGACATACACCTGTCTAGTACAAGAATCCCAATATGCCTGACAGATCTCTGTCCCATACACTTTACATACTCTTGCCATACTATGCATCCCTGTCCAGCAACGCTGCACATCGCCCCTCTCTGTGACATGGTGTGATGACCGCACGCCAAATATATCAGTGGCACTGCTTGAACTGACCACTGAAACTTACCTGTCTGTTGCCTACAGCTAGGTAACCTGTCTGCCTAGGCTCATAAATGACACAGGGCATATAGCCTACTAGTACACTATGACCATACATGCTATAGTTGATATCCAACCCTGCAAATACCATCAGGCTAGCTATTGTCCCATGTGTTACACGTGCAACACAGGCAATACATGGCAAGATGCTACACAGCTGTGCAGTGCCATGTAGATGTATATGGCAAAACACTTACATGTAAAACATGCTCTGAGCAAGTCTGCAGGGCCACATGTCATGTCCCTAAAGGCTATGTATGACTATATATGTGACATATACACAGCATTGAGGTCAATTGCATTAATGTGAACACATCTAGGCATGTGCTGATAGGTAAAAGACACCAGTACAGGCAAACAGACATGCCCACGTCAAGACAACATCCACATGGAGTGTGAGCAATGTCATCATATGACACACATATATGATGATTGCATCACATCACCAGTACGTGTCAAATGTGTGTGACTTAAACATGTCAGTGGTGTTAGTGTCATGTCGATTTGCAAAGACTTATTTGTAATCTTTAATAAATGATACACATGTATGTTCAACTGTGCTTCTGTACTTCTCTATGAGTTACTGTGACCTGTCTCCATCATTGTCTTCCAAGGTATGCCGTGTAGCAGGCTGCCAGCATACACCCGCTTGGAGGATGAGGTCCTCATCCCATACCTCCTCGACAACCATTCAACACTCATCAGCCATGTGCCACAGGATGCACAGCAGCAGGATGCCCTGTGGCAGGAACTCCGCAGGACAGTAAATTATGTTGGTGGTCACAATCGCACCTATCAGCAGGTGCGCCAACACTGCGCTGTCCTCATAAGATCGGTGAAACAGTGTGCTAATGCAATCACCAGGGAACGAGGTGCAACAGGTGGGGGGCCACTCACCCAGCCCCCACTCACATGTACTGAGGAGCTACTGGCCAACCTGGGGACACCTGCAGACTTCCATCCATAAGCTTTAGCTGGTATTGTGGAGGTGGGTGTCTCAACCACCGAGCCTGGAGTTGCCTGGTAAGTCAGTACTGCACATATAACACAACTATATTTCACATAGTTACATGTGTTACTGTACAATATGTAATGTAACATATGCAAGGCATGTATTCACACATGCCACATACTATAGTCTGCTACTCTATGTATGCACAGATGTGCATACTCCATAGTATAGTGTATAGTACTGGCTTATGTGCTAACATGGACGTTGCACCCTCTAGCTATCACACAGGTGTGGATAATGATCTTACTGCTGTGACACTCCTGTTTTGGTACCTCTGGCATTTTGCAGTGACAGCAGCCTGTGTCAGGTGAGATTGCTATTGTTTACCAGGCTTGTTAATGCACAGATCATATTAATTGCATGCTATCTGCCATAACACATGTACCCATAATGTATGGTGGTCCTGTTAATAGACACTGGTCAGACCTGCAATGCATCACAGTGGTTACCCATGTGAAGCAATTGAAGACTATATGAAACACCTACACTAAACCTTCCAAACTGTCATTACCAGATGTGTGGACAACTGTGAATACAATGGTGGAGGTGTTTTTCACTGTAGGGACAGGTACTACATATCAGCATTACACATGTTGGGAATACAAACAGTACTGTACAAAGAACATATGTGTGCACACACTCTGTGTTGGAGCTGGAGTATGACTGGCCCACAGGATGCACCCTTGTGGATTATACCCTTGCTATGAATGTGTCGCAATGTCATGTGCTATCTGACATGTCCATGATGTAGTGGGCTGACTGCAACATTGCAACTATCCTGCAAAATGTGATGTCTCGCAACCCATACATACCATCCTTTTTCTGCATAATCCTGTCCTCAGTGGAGCATATGACATCTATGGGTGTATGTCATATGGGATAACACTGACATGTGAAATAGATGGCCATCACAACCATTGGACAGAACATGTGTACACATGGCCATGGAGGATGGACAGAGGCATGAAGCAACACTCACAGTAGAGGTGATGTACATGTGTGTACACCCTGTTGTACATTGACTCAGCACAATACAACTATGGCCTTTGTGTAATGGTGATATTGCAGATGTGAAACACTAAACATCATACAAACCTGTGCACAGCTTGTGTAGGCATAACATGAAACCACCACATAACATGTCTTGAATATATTCAGGGTGTCACAACATGAAAGCATTCACCTATACAATATCCAAATACATATATGTGTTGCACAACATACACACACAACCACATCAAGCCATAGATACAGTACATTCACCTTGCTGGTGTCAGACATCACTGTCATGCATGCTCCTCATGTGTGTAAGGTACACAGATGGCATGTGTGGGCATAGTTGCCAGGCATCAGTAATATGGTACAGATGTGCAGGGGTGTCATCCGTATACCCTTGTGTGACCTGTCACACATTCCACATTAGGGTTTAGTGTGTATACACCTCAGTGACATATGTCACATTTCACATTAGATATGTATTGTATGTGAACACAGTCATGGCTATGAACTGTGTCATTAACTCACACTGTATAGCAATAGTGAAGCCACATGATGCCCTGCAATGGCTCTGCACATCTGCTCAATATGCAGTGTGTCATTGCATATTTGTAGGGTGGACAGACACCATTCCATCAGCTGATGGCCCATGTTAGTATAACACGTCCCTGCATTGGGACACCATTACCGTACTGTAGATTGGAAAGGACACCATTGTGTTACTCATGTATGCATGTCATTCAACACATCAGCAGAAGACATGTCATACTACATGTGATTGGCAAGGTCATACAACACACATCAGGCTGGTGTACTGTAAACATGTGCTGGTCTGTGACACCATTGCAAAGTAGGGACAGCCATCTCAAATGTGTGTGTACAGCTACATGCACAATGTCTGTAGTCTCAGCTCAGGGGTAGGCGGAATAATGTTGAACAGCCATGCACTGCTTTGGGGGAGATGCAAGCTAGGGCTCAGGCAAACATAGTAATCAGTCAACATACCCTTTTGCTCATGTCCTCACAAATAGGGGCAATGGCAAACATAAGGCATTAGTGGTAGATGTACAAAGGTCAGCGATGGTCTGCTAACGTGGTGCATGTTGCACACACCATGGCAGTGCAGTGCAATGGTGCAAGGTGCATGCTTTGTGTTGCAGGTATGGGGCATAAGCTACTAACACACATGGTGCACTACAGGTATGTATGCTAACTACCACTGTAATTGTGTAAGATGCATGCCATCTGCTATAACACATGCATGCTGTTTTGTGCAACTCAGGGGATGTATGATAATTACCACTATAATTGTCTAAGCTGAATGCCATATGCCATATCACCTGCATGTTGCATGCCATTGGGTGCCATAGTGCGTGTCTGTGTGTAATGTACAGTTCTTGTCTTCCCCTCACAGGTGTTGATGTAGGTGCGTTGCCCTCCTGCGGTCCACCTGATGTTAGTGTCCCCACAGACTCTAGCAGTAATGATGATAGTATGATTGAGGCACAGGCAGGGTTGTCAAGGGCTGAATCTGTGCCATTGGTTGCCATTCCACTTGTATCCCCCTCATCCTCGCACACAGTTCCCCTGCCTACACATAACCCCATCACCACTGGCCATAGAAGGACAGTTGGTGGGTGGTAGCATGGAACAGGGAAGTGTGGAAACTATGGAAGGAGTGCCTGCACACCATGATCCCAGTCAACAGACTGGTGATGTCCCACACAGGCATATGCCCAGTGCTGCTCGTAGGAGGCCACTGGCCAACATGCCTCTGCGAGACAAATCACATCAGCTGGAGTCACCAAATGCATGTTTTGGGCTGTAGTGGAGGCACAGGTGTGTGCTTAATGGTACAACAGAGAAGGTCTGAGGCTTCAGAGGGCTTCTGTCCATTCATTTACTGACAACATCCAGGCAATTGCAAATGCTCACTATCATCTTGCAAATGTTTTGGATAGACGATTTGGTGACATGGGAGTCCTTGACTGTGGCATGTCAATCCTTGAGCATGGAATTTCTGTGCTGGAACATCTGGTGGGAGTAAGGCATCGGGCACATGGACGTATGTAAACATGCTACTGCACATGCCTGCTCCCATAGTGGCGGTAGCAGCAGCAGTGTAGCTGGTGCTGTGCAGTCCACACCAGGACACAGCAGGCCATGTGCATGTGGTCCTGGATGGTCCCAACAGGGACATGATTCCAGTGGACATGTGTCATCAGACAGTACCCAATCTGGACCTCTGCCTGGTAGCGCCCATACAACCCCTGGCAGGTGCAGGTCACGTGGCCATGGCTGGACACCGTGAACTGTGAAACCTGCCTTGTACAGTCTGCAGCTGTCAATAATACTCCTGTGTAGGCCAGCCACATGCCAGACCTGTGCGTGTGCATGCACACACACTGGAAACAAATGTAGGACACCAACACACACGCATAACATCCACACACACCTAATGATATCACAGCCCTAACACACATACACATGATGTCATCCAATGGCTCAGCCTAGGCCTCTGACAAACATTATCACCCTGTGCATATGATGATGCCTGTGCCGCATCCCTGTCATGCACACCATCGGTGCAGGGACATGCTCATATAGCCTGATGCACAGGGTGAACAAACTAGGTAGACAATTGTAGATTAATATTTTTGAGTAGTGTTGACAGGTGGCATACATAACATGTATTACAGTTTTAGAATGCATTTTGTACATTTGACAGTATGTATCATGTGTAACAACAGTAACTGCATGTTGATCTTTATGTTCTGCCTTCCACTTTCAGGTGTAGTTGCATGTGCTGGGGGATGTCAGTGTTTGCGGTTAGTGTCCCATATGTACATGTTGACTACCCACAGATCAGTATGACAATACCTGCATGCACTTTGTAGCTTCCGCTTCCACATCACAGTTATATTCTCCCATGTTTCAATTATGTTTACTGTTCTAATGATCCAAGAGCATGATAGCTGTGTAGTAAGCTACTGTGTTCAGAACAGTCACATCCATAGTGGGTGACAATCATAGGTATAGTTAACTGGAGTGGGGAGGAGGTAAGAAGAGTGGTATAGCGGATGACAAGGGTAAGGCCAGTGGAAATGGTGGCTTCTCATTGGGAAGCAGTAATACCCGCTGCCATGATGGCATGCAAACACAGACCAGAAACAAATTATCTGTTTAAAAACTTTAATTTCGTGGCTTTCTGTAGTGCTTTGTAGGCTAATAACTTTAGTATTTGTTCTAGTTCAGAATTGTTGGCTCTGGGCTTGTCTGTTTATACAGTGATTGCTCAAAGCACACGAACAGGCCATGTTGAATTAGCTGAAGCCTTTCTTTAACTTGGCTAGATTGTATTAATTGACTGCAGGCTAATGGGGGCTGGTTATTTTGTGTTTTTGTAAAAAAAAAAAAAAAAAAAAAGTTCTGGTATTTAAGCCCTAACTTTGAGAGAGTTTCTGTCTATACACACTGAGCAGAGTGGAGGAGAGGTGTTGACTCCAACTCTTAGCTGAGATATACAAGTATCCTGTTTTTTTTTCGATTATTTATACAGTTTATTGTTTCTAGCTATTGTTATATAGCACTTTTATTGTAATCTGCATGGGTAACTGATTTGCAGTTAAAAGCATGCTGTATCTTTACAAATCTTTATCTGTTTAAAAACTTTCATTTTGTGGCTTTCTGTAGTGCTTTGTAGGCTAATAGCTTTAGTGGTCCCACCCACCCTGCCTGTTGGTGTCTTGCTGTTATACTTGGTGGCTTTGCAGTTGCCCGCCCCTACTGTGGGTCTGGTCTGGGACACTCCTCCCAGTCTGGTGTCAGTAGCTCATTCTACCTAATACAGAGAGAACATTTGATAAGGCCTTCTGTTTCTCCTTTTTCCCTTTCAAAAAAAAAAAAACATTTTTCCTGAATTTCCTTATGTTCTGACTGTGCTTCTCAAACATTTTGGAAATATAGAGTATATTTTAGAGCATTTATTATAACTGTAATTGCCTTAATATTGCTACAACTCAAGTGCTCTAGGTTGCACTGCATCTGAAGTGTTTGTGTGATTTAGCTGCTTTTCGGTATATATAGACTTCTCTGTACATGTAGACTAGCTACTTATTCTGCAGTGTTACTGCCTCTTAAATCGTTTTTCAGTTGTGCACTTGTCTTGTTTCATTTAAAAAGTTTTAAATTGCTAATTTTGTAGAGTTTTACTGTTTAGGACTACACACTTGTGTGTTAGCCTTTTCTGTGTTTATTTACTGTATTATTGCATTGTTTAGACTGTTTCAACAAAAATCTTGTTTGCTCGTTTCCCACCTTTTCTAGCCAGTCCATATCCCAGGCTTTGCTTGTTTCAGGACTTTATTTTCTGTGCTCAGAGCTATCCAGACCTTGCTCTATTAGAGGGAAGTCCGACTGCCTACCAGTGGGACTGGTAAGCATTGTACTGTCCATCTAACGCTAGAGGAGTGGTTTCCAACTCTGAAATTGTAATTTTATTAGCCTTTTTGGGCTGATTTCTATCCCTTTCAACTTTCTGGCTTAAAAAAGCTTGTGTCTGCACATTTTTTCACATTGTGCAGCACTGCGAGGCTACAGTTAAACTATTCCAGGTGCCAGAATGTCTGCTCTTTAAAATTTCCCTTAAAACTAGCTGGTTTCTCAGTAGTAGCACTAAAATCTGAACCTCTGTGGCTAGCACTTGCTCTAGAACCTGTTGGAAAGCACTAGGAAGCCTGAAACTGATACAAACACTCAGCTCTCCTTGTCAATAAGGAGAAATTAATCATAGGCACTAAACAGCCTATAATTGCCAAGTACCTTGCAAAGGTAAGGGAAAACAGCTCTTAAACTTTACAAAAAAGTGTCTAAACAGGCATGTCCAAGGGTCAGCTTCCGGTGATTTCTCCTGTCCACCTGGTGAATCTGGGCATACGGGGCAATGCAGAAACTGCCTCATGTACACAGACAATCTTCCCCTCCTACCACCCAACACTACAACCTGCGAGATATGTACCTACACAGCCAAACTGGAAGCAAAGCTCTCTGGTCAAGATTGTGCTAGACAGTCAAGAGGAGAAGGCGAACACCTGCATTACACCTCTAGCAACTCATAGCCCTTCAAAACTCACACCAGCAACACCCACAGATAGCAACACTAAACCCACATATGCAGAGGCCCTTAACATTAACCTGCCCAAGCAACAAGGACCTCCGAAGCCAAAACGCAAACAAACACTAGTCACAACCAAAGTGACACAGCTCACAACACCAGTGTGCCACCTAACAGCCCCTAAGGCAAGACAATGTACCCAACACTTTATTCATAGGTGACTCTATAGTCAGGCACACTGATGTCCCACTCACCAGGCTGAACAAGGAAAAAATTAGTCAGCTGCCTGGATCTGCCACATAATGCATGCACTCAAGTCACCCCACAACAAGTACAAATACGATTCTATCATTGTCCATGCTGGAGTGAATGACTTGAGATGTACCTCCCTGGACTACATGAAAAGAGACATGGAAAAGCTCTTGGATCATGTGACCCAGGCAGGTATGACCCTAGCCCTGAGTAGCATCCTGCCTTCGCCCAGAATGATACCACAGTATAAGGACAAAATGATTGCCTTCAACAATTGGCTAAGCTTCTGGTGTCATTCAAAGGGGATCCAGTATTTGTCTGCCTGGGAAGACATGATTGACAAACCATGATGGCTTTACCAGAGATGATCTGCACCTGTCACCTCTGGGATTCAGGTTACTGGCTAAAGCTCTTGCCACCCTATAGTGCCTTTTTTAGGCAAGGTTCAAAGGATAAAACCACCACCGTAACACATACAAGCATGCAAAATCTGAAGGTAATGCTACTCAATGCTAGAAGTCTAAACCTCAAAATGCACTCTCTCGAGGCACTCCTAAAAATGGAGAACATCGATATCTGTGCAGTGACTGAGACCTGGTTCAAGGCTCGAGAGAGCACCCCTGCAATACCAGGCTACAATTCTTACCACACTTTTCGGCCACAAAACCAAGACCGAAACACTAAAGGTGGTGGAGTGTCCATATTCACCAAGGATATTCACACCTTCAGGCTAGTTGCCCAATGCAATGCATCTGAAATTCTCCAGGTGCAACTTAACACTAGGTAAGACTGCAACCCAAATTGTAGCTTGCTACAGATCCCCCACCATGCCCCAAGATTCTCACTACACCTTCCTAAACATACTGGAAAATATTAAGATACAGCCAAACACCCTAATACTGGGTGATTTCAACTACCCTGCCATTAATTGGGAAAACTACTCGGGTACCAACTCCTTTTCCCAACGGTTCTTGGAATTCATAAATTCCAACGCCCTGGATCAACTAATCCCTTGTCCCACCAAAGGGCTCCAATATCCTAGACCTGGTCATTTCCAACATGGGAGATGCTCCACACCAGTGGTCACCCCCTCACTGGTCAGCTCTGACCATAAGCAAATCAACCTTGACATCCACATCCCACCCCCACCCCCCAGTAAGGAAACCTCCTTAAAAAACTTCTCCAAAGCCAACTTCATGCTACTGAAGTCAGAAGTGACAAACTTCACAGCACCCATGCAGATGGGATCTGGAAGTTCGACTGCAGAATCCTACACTAAGGCACTGTACGAGCACATCCACTTGTGCATGAATCCTGCCATCCCAAATAGAACCAAGATGCTCTTCTCCAAAAAAAGAAAGCCAATCTGGTGGTCCCCTGCTATAAACAAACTATACAACAGAAGGAAGAAACTGTTGCAGAAAAGAAAAAAATCCCAGGATGCAAAAATTCTCTCACCAGCTTCAGTAAGAAGCTGAGATCCCTCATAAAATCCTCAAAAGCTAGTTACGAAAATAAAATTGCCAAAGATTCCAAAGACCACCACAAGGCATTCTATAGTTATGTCAAGAATCTAAATGGAAATGCTCAGATCTTCTCTGAGCTACAACAGAATGGCATTAAATATACTGATCCCAAGGATATTGCCAATATCCTGGCAGATCGATTTAGTGCCAACTTCACCCCCTCAAGGGCCCATCTCAATACCAAAAGATGCCAAATTCTGATAATCACTGCCACACAGGTAGAAAGCACACTCCAAAGCTAAGAATACAGCATCCATGGGACCAGATGACATCCCAGGCTGTGTACTACATGAACTACAAATTGAACTGGAACCCCACATAAGTGTCATGTTTAATCATAGCCTCACCTCAGGCTTCGTGCCCACTGAATGGCGCACAGCTACAGTTATCCTGCTCCACAAGGGAGGATCCGCCTTGGATCCCGGGAACTACCGTCCCATCAGTCTGACAAGCCTGATCTGCAAGGGCATGGAATGCATTATCATGGAACTTATAAACAAAGACATTGGCAACCTTCAAACACTGGACCCCACCCAGTTTGGGTTTGTGAAGGGCTGATCTTGTTTCCTGAATCTGATTGACTTCTTCGAATCTGTCTCCAGAGCTGTGGACGAGAGTAAGGCGGTCCACACAGCCTATCTGGACCTCGCCAAGGCCTTCGACACCATCCCCTCACTCTGGAATCATAGATAAACTTACTAAGCTGGGCATAAATCCTTACTTCACTCGATGGGTTGCCAACTGGCTTACTGACCGAACCCAGACTGTAAAGGTAGCCAACTCCAAATCCAGCTCCAGACAAGTGACAAGTGGAGTACCTCAGGGTTCAGTCCTGGGACCACTCTTGTTTGGCATTTACTTCTCTGAAGTACAGGCCAACACTAAGGGACTCTGGCTAACAAAGTTGCAGATGACTGCAAACTGGGAGCCATTATTGAATCCCCAAATGATGTGGATATTCTACAAAAGGGCCTTACAGAAACAGATGCCTGGTGCCAGAGCCATGGGCTCAAGCTTAATGCCAACAAATGTATAGTTATCCCCTTTGGAAAAAAACATGTACCCATGAACTACCACATAGGTGGCAGGACACTAAACATCAAAAGTGTGATGAGAGACTTAGGGACACAAGTGGACAGTGGTCTCACTTTCAATAACCACATCACCACAACAGTCAGGAAATCCTTCTATGTGGCACACCTCATCACTAAGGGCTTTTCATCCAGAAAAAAGGAGGTCATTGTCCCATTGTGCTCATTCCTCATTAGACCCATTATAGAGTATAATGCCCCATTTGGTATGTACCTCACAAAACATCTGCAACAGCTGAAAAGGCCACAGAAATGCCTCACTAAATGAATCACAGGCCTAAAGCAGATGCCATATGCTGACCGTCTAAAAAAAAAACTCCAGCTATACTCTGTGGCATATCATCTACTCAGAGGCGATCTCTGCTTAACAAACAAGGCCATGTCAAACCCTGAGCTGTTGGATATGCTCCACAAAATCCCAGTCCCTCAGAGCCACACGCTCCAGGGATCTAAACCTTATCACAATGAACAAAACATGCTGGAGGGATAGGTTCCTGACCCAGAGACTACCCATACTCTGGAATAGGCTGCCCATACATGTCAAGCAGAGTGCCTCATTGGCCCTCTTCAAAAGGAACTTTGATGATTGGAATGGGCGATAGGAAATTCACCCCTTCCTGTCAGTCGCCCTGCTAGACAGGGGCCCAGAGAAGTAAATATTGTGGGAAGAAATTTCCAGGGAATTGTTATGGCTAGGCTTGCATAGGCCTTAGGGCCGATAGCCTAGTACCAACTTATGAACACACCCACACACGCAGGCATTCACAGACACAGTAATACACACTCTGACACACACACACACATACAGTTGCCAGTTTTTGGATGAGAACCCCTGCCTATGTGAAATCATCATTATAGTACTACGCAATTACAAGATGCGCCACAGAGATTACGTATATACAGGTAGTCGGAATGGCCTAAGATCAAAGACATCGACAGGGATACTACAGTGCAGTGAGTGTATGTGGAGAGGGGGTTTCATCAGTGGGCTATGTAACAACAAGTCTCACCCCAGGGTGTACATGTTAACAGGAAGTCAGAATGCCCATCTAAGATTGATATCAACAGGGATACTAGATTGCATTAAGTGGATGGGGGGAGAGGGCATTAACATTTCACTATGGTAAAATACAGCCTCACTCCAGGGACCGGACAGCCATACACATGGGCAGCCGTACATACACGCACACACACACACACTGTGGCATTCACAAAGATATACATCTGTGTCACACACAGACACTTGCCATGTGTGAGGTTCAACCACCTGCCTATTCCTTTCTTTTTACACTTCACTCTGTACTGATGTCAACAACAGTGTTCAGGAGAGAGAAAACATGTGGGATGTTTTCCCAACCATAAGTGACATATATGGACACACACACCCACATGTGCCAGTACTGTGAATCAAACACCTGCCTATCTCATGATAGGTATTACAGAAGTACAGCACTATTGCATTTGTTACAAAGCTTATTGACACTCTCCTTTGCCAGTTGTGCTGATATATGCACAGGGGAGGTATTACTGTTACAAGTGTCAAGAGGTTTGCCTTCAGTGTCACCCTTACTGCATTCTACATTATCTGTCTTCCACTTCAAATAACAAAATCAGACCTTAGCAGTTACACAGGTTATTGTAGGAATGGTTGTAACCCACCAGTGAGCTGTCCTCAGTAATCATTCATCGGCAAAGTAGCCCCACCACTTAGTAGTCATGTCCAAACATCCGTCCATACCTCATGCACAGCTTACTGTACTTTGAGCATATCACCATATACAATGGCTATGTTAAAGCTGTATTGCAACAGCATGATGTAGTAAGACAACAGTCACCTTCAAACATCAGACACTGCACACACATGGAATCTAAACAATACATGTACACATATGCGGTCTACATCAGTAAGTTTACTAGCAGGTCAAGAGGATACATTCCACACCTTCCCCACGCCATGTGTGAAACATAGCCAAGCATTACACCATAATGGATGTTGTATTCGTGTACCGGTAGGACACAACCACCTTCACCGTGTAGCCAAGTGAACATATATGATGACAGCACATATCAGCAAGACACACACAGCATTATTCCATGTCATGCTCTTACAAACTGTTACTTGACAGTGCCATGGTGAAGCCAGGGCACTGTAATGGTCAACAGTGAGCACATCATATTTGCCACACACACCTCATGTTTACTGGAAGAGTGCCAGCAATGTGCTCTGTTAGAGCTAGGCAGTACACTCATTCAAGCATGTGTGAGGTCTGTGGCTTGTAAATGTTTCACCCCAGCACATACTGGCTATTGTGTACTAAGGCTAATGTCCAGACAGCACACAGCAGGCATGGCTTGCAATTGTTGACATGGGGTATATGTAGGAGCTCTGGGCACACATGGCTGTACATGTCATGAGCATATGACCTGTGACTACTCAGGAACATACAGAGCAGAGCTGGATCTCTCTGAGTCTGTCAATACAGGCCTTGTGTAGGTCCTATGATCCTGTTATTTGGGTATGTTTGTAGGCATTGCATTAGGTGGACACGTCTAATGACATACATGTCACATGGGTTGTTGTATGATATGATAGGTGTCATGGGTGACCAGTAGAGAGGGAATATTACCTCTGTTAACATAGATATCAAACCTTATGTACTGTTAGCATGCTATCTGCCATGTGCATGTGTGTAATGACTGTAGCCACCTGTATGTAGAAAGGATAACAAAAGCTATGGTAATGTCATTTATGTTGTATGAGTGTGGGATGTACATATCCAGGGCAGATACAGTTAGGTCATATCCAACCATGAGGGTGTTGTTTACTGGTGTACAGCAACAGTCGACTGTGTTAATGCTGACAACATCCGAGGGACCCTGGTATGTGTACAACTGAGCTGGTTACAAACAGTGGTATTATTGCATTGCATAACACATTATGCAGCTGTGTCTGTACATGGGTACTTTGCACAACTGATGTAGGTCTAGGTTTAGTCCACCAATCGAAGGTTATCTGGTGGTCTACCATACTATGTCATACCACATATGGATGTGTGTTGGTAGTCTGGGGACAAGCTGGTGGATGTATATGAGGATGCAGCCTAGAATGCAGCATTTGCCAGTGTCACCTGTACCTGACTCATCTGTGATGAGTTATGTTGGAGTAGTGGTCTTTACATGCGAGTAACCTTTATGAATATGTGGACACCTCCACCTGGAATGGTCCATACCAGTGTTATGGCCCACATGTCTGGATCTGAGTTATATGGTGGTAGTGCAGTTGTGCACTACAGAACCTTCAGCCAGGTATTCCTCACTGCACAGATGTCAATATTCCCCATTGTAAGTTCTACATTGAGCAAATGGATTACTAAAGTTGCACATCTATCACTGGTTAGCATAAGCATACAATGCAATTGTCTTGTAGGTGTCGGGGTGTTACTTTTGTGTGTAGGACATTTGCCTTGTAATGCAGCTATATGGGTAAATGCGACCTAGGTATTATCCACACACATGAAACATGGATGCATGTGCTCTGTGTTGAAGGCTTGTCATTCAGTCATGACAGCCCAGAATGACAGACACTGGACAACCTCATAACATCTGGACATTGGCTCATTGTTTTGGTCTAGCAGTTGCCACTCATACCATGACATCACTGCGAGTGGCAGTAATGTGCTTGGTAGCAAATAACACGTACTGCACCTCAGTACCATTACACAAGGTGGCTCACACATTATGCTTGCACATGCCACTGTTCCATGTATAATGCCACTGTCCACAACCTACTATCAATGTATGCCTTTTAGGGCAGCAAGGTGTGTGACATGCTGTAGGTAGCATCCTCCTGTGTATCCCAGTTAACCTATTGTCTATCACGTCAACACATGCATGATTGTGTATACTTAACATATATATGTCAGTACTTCATGTACATGTATGCATGTATATCACACAGCACAGATACAGATGCATCATTTACGGGCCACATACAGGTATCTGGTAGTAAACCAGTATGATGTGCATATATACTGACAGGTAAGATGTACATAGCTGCAAACCTGTGTGTTTACAGTAGTAGTCCATTACTACATGTTCTGTACATGTACGTATAAGAGCATGCACACTGTGGCCTTGTGTGGTTAGAATCGAAGTGCATCCCAAACAGCCCTGTGCTACTAAGTGTATGAGAGTACCCACTGACACCTTGTGTAATTTGAGTTAGTGCATCCAACAAGCCCTTTGTTACTAAGTATATGAGCATGCCCAGTATAACCCTGTGTAGTTGTAGTCAGTGCATCCCAAACGGCCCTGTGCTATTAAGTGTATGAGCGGTTTACTATCAAAAATTCGAAGCAAACTCAGTTGACTCGCATATGGTTGACTGAAAGAATTTGAAACTCACATTGTCGAACACCGAGATTGCTGAATCACAAACCAAATTCGACCTACGGCTGGGTTTTAACATGGGTCGAGATAGGGGTGAGGTTTGTAGTTGGCCAATATCGGTGTTCGACATTGCCGAGTTCGACATTCTGATTCTCGACAGAAGTGGAGTCGACTGAGTTCACTTAGAATTTTTGATAGTAAACCATATGAGCATGCCCACTGTCACCTTGTGTAACTGGAGTCAATGCATCCAAACAAGTTCTGTGATTTGTGTGTATGAGCATGACCACTGTAACCCTGTATAGTGATAGTAGTTGTCCATTCAACAGATGGGCATACTCCAGTTCAGGTTCCTGTTGTGCTACAACTATACCTCTCAGACCTACCTATGTACTACCTGCAGATGATGCGTCTTTGTGCATACAGGTTGTAATGGATGCCTACTTTAAACATACAGGTTTATAGCTATGTATTTCATGACTGTCAGTATCCCTGTTGTTGTCCTCAATCGTAGAGGGGCATTCTAACTGCCTTGGAATGGGTAATCTCTGTGGCACATCTCGTAACTGCATAGTACTGTAATAGTGATCTGTAGATAGGCAAGAGTTCTGATCCCACCACTGACAACTGTGTATGTGTGTCAGCAAATGCTTGAGTGTGTGTGTGTGTGTCAGCAAAGTGCTGAGTGTGGTTGTGTGTATTTGTGTCTGCATCCTGTCATGACAGTGAGTTTTGCTGCATTCCTAAGAGCTACCCTTTGCACTGGCCTTTATCCTTGTCTACTGCTAAACCTCTCTCCCCACTGCAAGTAATCAGTCCTGTGATGTCACCCAGCTCAGAAGTGGAATCAGAGTAAGTGTAATTGTATGTGTTCTGTGGCACATACCCCAACTGCATACCACTGTACTAGTTACCTTTACAAAGGCAAGACGTGTATGCACAATACTGGCAAGTGTGTGTGAGTGTTAGTGTGTGTGACTACCCTGTAGCCAGGCATGCACATGTGTAATGTCTTTTAACATGCTGCACACCATGGTCACCATCTGTGGTGACTGGTGTCTACAAAGTATTACATAGTTAACAATGGTAAAGAATACACAGTCAAGAACGACAACAGTTGGGTATGTTATTTTCCTGTGCCACTGTCGAACAGTGACACAGAAGTGGTCACCAGGGTGCAAGTCCATACCCATCATCCCCCCACCCAAACTCCACAGTCCCTGGGGTAGATTACATTAGCCATCATCCCCCACCCCAAACTCCACATACACAACAAACATCCCTTCTCTGGTGAACTGATTGATTAAAATGTTATAAAACAAGAGATACCTCTGTTTGGTGTACATGTCAGTTTCTTTGGAACCCTTCTGTGTCACAAAGGGTGTTCAGACATGTGTGTGATATATATATATATATATATATATATATATATATATATATATATATATATATATATATATATATATATTTTTTTTTTTTTTTTTTTATGGTAGCTTGCATCCTTCTAGGTTGGGAACTGCTGATTGAGGGCTCGGTGTCTGTTATTCTAAAAGTGTATTAATTCTGGTTTAAGCACTTGGGCTTTCAGGCCAGTTATTTTACATTAAGAGGGTTCGTGGTCTGCACTCTTGTGGGAGGAGAGGATGGACTCTGCCCTTCTGAGATGGGAATTTCTGGTTAAAGGCTTATAATGCATGCATATCTGGACTGCTTCTTACTGAAGTTGGTGCGCCTTGTTTGCTGTGGCATAGACTGGATTCGGGCCTGCTGGTTCTAGCTATGTTTGTGTAACTTGAGCACTAATCCAGGCATTCTCTAAAGTATTCAATTGTATTTATTACTGCTTGGTAGTAACTTGATTAAAGTGTAGCTATAATTCTAAGTCTTTTGGATTAAGCACTTGGGCTTCAGACCAGTTGTTTTACATTAGGAAGGTTTGTGACATGCACTGTGGTGGCAGGACAGGTAGTTTTCATCCTTCTAAGTTGGGAACTGCTGATTGAGAGCCCAGTGTCTGTTATTCTTAAAGTGTATTAGTTCTGGTTTAAGCACTTGGGCTTCAGGCCAGTTATTTTACATTAAGAAGGTTTGCGGTCTGCACTCTTGTGGGAGAAGAGGCTGGACTCTGCCCTTCTGAGCTGGGAATTCCTGGTTAAAGGTTTATAGTGCCTGAATATTTGAACTGTATCTTACTGAAATTGGTACACCTTGTTTGCTGTAGCATAGACTAGATCCAGGCCTGCTGAATCTAGCTTTGTTTATATGCTGCTTGTTTGTTTGCTTGTTATTTCCCTGGAATGCTAACTCCACCTAATGCGCGGCTTCTCAGTGCTTCTGTGGATCACTAGTGATATCTGCATTGCTTGCTGTACTTATTTCCTTGTGTCACTTGAAAGAAAGTTACTGTTTGTCGCTTTTGCATTTAAGTTGCCTGTAACACATTGCACTTGTTACCTAGCACTTGCTCACTAAAGCAATTATATAAGTCAGCACTAAAAATTAAAAGCACTACACCCTCACTCCCCACTGGCCCTTGTTTTCAATTATAAAGGAATTCCCAATATTATTCTAGCATGTCCAAAGGTCAGTTGTCAATCTCCTCTCTGGTCCAGCTGGTGAATCTGGGAATCTTGAGGCAATGTTACAACTGCCTCATGTACACAAACAACCCTCTCCTCCTCCCAACAAATTCCAACACATGTAAGAAATGCAACCATATAGCCAAACTGGAGGCTAAGCTCTCTCAACTCAGTACTGGCATAACCAGTCAGGAGGAGAAGGAAACCACACTCACTACAATTCCAGTCTCACATAGACCTACCACGACAGCAAACCAAACACATAATCACACAAAAACATACTCAGAGGCTCTAAATAAAGATCTGCCTAAGCAGCAGAGACCTCCAAAGCAGACACCCAAGCAACCGCTACCCCAAAACAAAACACGTGCAACACATATCTCACAAAGCCAGTGTGCCGAACAGTCACAGCCCTTAAGACTAAACAACACACCTGATACACTTGTAATAGGTGACTCTATCATCAGGCACACTGACGTCCCGCTCACCAGGCTGAACAAGGAGAGGGTCACAGTGAGCAGCCTGTCGGGCACTAGGATCCAACACATAACACAAGCACTCGGGTCACTCCAAGGCAAGTACAAATATGACTCAAGTCATTGTCCATGCTGGTGTGAATGACCTGAGACGTACCTCCCTGAAATGAGACATAGAGGAGCTCTCTGAGCATGTAGCCCAGGCCAGTATGACCCTGACCTTGAGTAGCATCTTACCCTCACCAAGAATGATGCCGCATATGAAGACAAGATGATCAATTTCAACAATTGGCTTAAGTACTGGTGTCATTCAAAGGGGATCCAATGCCTGTCAGCTTGGGATGATATGCTCGACAAGCCACGATGCTTCGCTAGGAATGGCTTGCACTTGTCACCCCTGGGCTTTCGGATATTGGCAAAGGCTCTTGCTACCCCCATAGTGCCTTTTTTAGGCAAGGCTCAAAAGACAAACCCACCTCCATAGGTATCACAAGGGATAAGAAACTAAGAGTAATGCTACTCAATGCCAGAAGTCTAAACCTCAAGATGCATGCACTCAAAACTCTCCTTAGCATGGAGAACATCGATATTTGTGCAGTAACAGAAACCTGGTTCAGGACTCCCGAGAGCACCCCAGCACTACCAGGTTATACCTCATACCATGCTTTTCGGCCCCAAAACTTGGATCGAACCAAAAAAGGAGGGGGAGTATCGATATTCATCAAAGATACCCACACCTCCAGGTTGGTGGCAAAGTATGAAGCATCAGAGACTATCCATGTGCAACTAACAGTGGATAAAACTGCCTTCCAGTTTATAGACTGCTACAGACCACCCTCCCAAACCCAGGAACCCCACTCGGCCTTCCTGAGAACACTGGAAAATATGAAGGTCTCTCCAAACACCATTATATTGGGCGACTTCAACTACCCAAACATAGACTGGGAGCATTACTCTAGCTCCAACACCCTAGCCCAAAGGATCCTAGAATTTATAAACTCAAATGCTATGGAACAACTTGTTACCATTCCCACAAGAAGGGAAAACATACTGGACCTGATCATCACCAACATGGGGACTCTATGCTCTAGGCCAGAAGTGTATCCCTCACTGGTAAGATCAGACCATAAACTAATCTCACTGGATATTCACATCCCGACCCCACCCCCTGCCCAGAAAACCACAGTGAAAAACTTCTCTAAAGCAAATTTCACACTCCTCAAAACCGAGGTGGAATCCTTCAAAACCCTCGGGCCTGTGGAAAATATGGCCCAGACCACAGAATCCTTTATAAACGCATTCTATGAACACCTTTAGGAATGCATGGATCATGCGATCCCAAATAAAACCAAGACCCAATCCTCCAAAGGCAGACGTCCTGTCTGGTGGACCCCAGCCATAAACAAACTATACAATAGAAGGAGTAAGCTACTAAATGATAGAGCAAAATCCCAAAAAGGGAAGGCATCACTGATCAGTATTAGCAAAAAACTATGGGCACTCATAAAATTGTCTAAGGCCAGCTTCGAGAGAAAAATTGCACAGGACACTAAGGATAATCACAAGGCTTTCTTTAGTTATGTTAGGAACCTGGGTGGTAATTCCCAGATGTGCTCAGAATTAGTCCAAAATGACAAAAAATACACCGAACCCACAGACATTGCCAACATCCTAGCTGACAGGTTCAGTGCAAACTTCCCCCCCCCCCACCCAAAGGGCAAATATCTATCCCAGCAGAGTGCTGCCCCCCTGACATCTCAGATACTCAGGTAAGAGCCGCCATCTCCAAAGCAAAAAACACAGCATCAATGGGACCAGACGGTGTCCCGGGCTGTGTCCTACATGAACTCCAAGAAGAGCTAAACCCAAACATAAAACTACTGTTCAATCTCAGCCTTACTTCAGTATATGTGCCCAAAGAGTGGCGTACAGCAACAGTGGTCCCTCTCCATAAAGGTGGTGCCTCAACGGATCCTGGAAACTATTGCCCCATAAGCCTGACTAGCTTGGTCTGCAAAGCTATGGAAAGTATCATCATGGACCTCCTAAATAAAGATATTGGGGACCTACAGACACTGGATCCTACCCAGTTCGGCTTTAAGGGCAGATCCTGCCTCTTAAACCTGGTTGATTTCTTTGAAACGGTCACCAAGGCCATTGACAAGGGGAAGCTGGTCCACACAGCCTACCTGGACCTCGCAAAAGCCTTCGATACAATACCCCACTCAGGCATTATAGATAAGCTCACCAGCTTAAATATAAACTCCTATGTCACTAGATGGATTGCAAACTGGCTCAAGGACAGGACCCACATGGTTAGAATTGCTGGAGCCATGTCAGACTCCAGTTACAAGTGGTGTCCCACAAGGCTCAGTCCTGGGACCTTTCTTGTTTGGTATATATTTCTCGGAGGTACAGGCCAACACGGAAGGACTGTGGCTGACCAAGTTCGCAGATGACTGCAAACTGGGTGCCATAATCGACTCTTCAGCTGACACAAGCATCCTCCAAAAGGACCTCATAGAAACAGACAACTGTTGCCAGAGCCATGGCCTCAAGCTAAATGCCAAAAAGTGTATAGTCATCCCCTTTGGCAAAAACAAAGTGCCCACAATTTACCACATAGGTGGTAATCCATTAAGTACAGAAGAAGTAATTAGGGACCCGGGGACCCACGTTGATGGCAATCTCTCATTTGACAACCATGTGGCCAAAGTGGTTAGAAAAACATTTTATATAGCCCACCTAATCATGAAGGGATTCACATCTAGATCAGGGGAGGTCATCGTGCCTCTTTACTCATCCCTCAGCAGGCCCATAATTGTACAATGCCCCTTTTGGGATGTACCTTGCCAGACATCTGCAGCAACTGGAAAGACCCCAAAAGTACCTCACCGAGAGGATCAAAGGGCTCAAACAGATGCCATATGCTGCCCGGTTAAAGAAACTCCAGTTCTACTCAGTGGGATACTGCCTGTTCAGAGGCGATCTGTGCCTGACATATAAAGCCATGTCCAACCCGGAATTAATGGACATGCTGCACCTCAGAAAATCCAAATCCCATCGAGCTATGCGCTTGAGAGACTTGAACCTCAGCACTGAAATAAATAGGACATGCTGGAGGGACAGATTCATAACCCAGAGGCTCCCTTCACTCTGGAATAAAATCCCAGTCCAGGTTAGGCAGAGTCCCTCATTGACTCTCTTCAAGAGGAATCTTGACGAGTGGATGGGATATCGTAGGTTTACCCCTGGTATCACTTCTGTGTCACTGTTAGACAGAGGCACAGTATACTAACCTCGAAAAAGGGCATAGCAAAATAAATTTAAAATGGGTGGTGAAAGCCAAACACATTCTGGCTAGGCTTATAAATGCCCTAGGGCAGATAGCTTAGTATGAACCTATGAACTTATATATATATATATATATATATATATATATATATATATATATACCTATGAACTTTTATATATATATATATATATATATATATATATATATATATATATATATATATATATATATATATATATATATATATATATATATATATATATAGTTATGACAGTTGTACAGATGTAGACTTGTCTTTGTTGTTTAATAGAGTACAGTACATTCAAGGGTACTGTACATATGTACACAGTGACTGCCCCATTTGTTTTCAGTACTGTGGAATACCTGTAGTAAGATGTGCATTATATAATCCAGGCAACATGTATATGATCCAGATGGCTTAGTGGTAAGTCCAGTGACCTCTGTGTTCATGGTCCAGGGTTCAAGACCTGCAAGCTTTGTTGATACTGTCAATTAGGACTGAATAAGACATGTTTAAGCAGCTGTAAGTGGGTGTAAATGTGTTTTTGTGATGGTAAGCAGCGGGTACGCACAGGTAACAGACATGTACAACTCGCAGTACACTTGAAATGCCCTTCTTTTGCAATCCTGCTGATCACCCACCTACAAATACGCCTCTGGGACTGCTGTAACCCAGTAATCTCCATGGTGCATGCTGTAACTGCATAATGCTGTAGTGTGATAATTAATTTGGTGGATGTTCAAAACCCAGACAGACCAACTGTGTGTGTGTGTGTGTGTGTGTGTGTGTGTGTGTGTGGCAGTCTGTCTGCCTGAGAAAGAAACAATACTTTTTTATAGTATGCACACTCTTTACAATTCACATAACCACCTTTGACAATCCTGCTGATGTCACTCACCTAGTAATACACTTCTGGGATTGCTGTAACCCAGTAATCTCCAAAGCGCATGCCGTAACTGTGTAATGCTGTAGTGTGATAAACTAGTTAGGTAGGGGTTCTTTTCCATGACATGGCAGGTGTGTGTGTTTGACAGTCAATGCCTGGGTGGAGGTGGCTGTGAGTGTCTAACCACTGGACATGTTGGGGAGCAGATTTTGTAGTTTTCCTATATGTTGTCCGTATTATATGTCACAATGTCCACCTCATGGGGAGTACAGATGTCAATCAACTAAGGGACTGTGTTGGCAAGCCATACCCCTACATCTGGCAAAAGGCTTGGTGAACAAAATATGCAACCCTGCTATTACCTGGAATATGTTCTGAACCCATATGTCATACACAAACACACTTGCCAAGAATATCCCGCTATGTTGCTAGTTCCCTGCACATTGATGATAGATAGTAGGCATGGTGTGATTGGGTGGGCTGCAGAGGGCATGGCACCCTGTCCAGCAGTACAATAAGCACATAATTGTGGACAATGTGCCTTCACTATGTTCCCCACTGGATGCCTGCAACATATTTGGTGCCATCAAATGTGATCCACAAAGGCCATACAATGCCTTGCCCACATGCCCTGCCCTGTATGGACAGATGCCACTGACACCAGGGAATACCTGTATCATGCTATCAATGCAGGGTCAGCCTGCTGTCTATAAGCAGGTCCTGCCACCAGGCCTGTATTGGCATATCTGATAACAGTCTGTGTACACATGTGCCAGCCAAACCAGGTACACTTGTACATGTCACTGTACATTATTGTGGGACGTGTACATCCTAGGCAATGTCCATGTCAAGGACTATCAAACTCAAAGACATGGCATGCATTGCAAAGCAATGGCCATACACAGTGGTAACCAGGATGACAGGACAGTTCATACAATACCCATCTGTGTGGGACATTGCAGACACTACACCCCTGAAGCACACTGCACATCATTCTCAGGTGGTGTGATGCCAAGGATTACCCCTCACCCAGCCTTGTACAGCCATGTTGCACAGCCAACCACTACACACCCATGAAGCAATGCACACATGCATGTCAGTACTGGCACCTTGTGTCTGCATGTGGGGTATGATGCTCCCAACCACAGTCACACCCAGTATAACTCCCATTGGCATAACGACTGATGTCACACGTTCACGTGCCCTAGCTCATAGAACTTCCCGATATCCCCTGCGGTACATGTAGTACCTGTGCATTACTGCAGTGTGGCAAACTAAGTAGTTAGGAAGTGTATTTGTGAGCCTGGCAAAGTGTGGCAATGTGTCTGAGTCCCTTAGAGAATGTGGTTGTGTTGACAACGACATCTGTTCATGTGGACAGCCATGTGTGCTACACCTAATGTATGTCTACAATATCTGTGTTGCAGATGTCGCTCACCAGCACACACACATGTTCTTAACAGCACACCAACATGTCAGCTTTGTGGCACATGGAGTAACTGCATGCACTTGTAATAGTAATGGCTAGTCAGTCAGGGGTTTGAACCCCTGTACTGGTAGGTGGGTGACAGATGCTGCTTAGGTTTTAGTCTCCAATCCCTTCTCTGATGTATTTTATTTATTTTTATTTATTTATTTACATTTGTTAACTGGGTTTGTCCAACTGGGCTTGTGGCCCATTTTCAATGGAGGCCCGAGGAGAAAAGTACATTTTAAAACAAGTACAATTTTAAACAATATTGATAGCAGTTATAGCAAAACGATTCACATATGTTGGGTTACATGCATAAAGTTAAAGTTGCATTAAAAAGAAGCTAAGTAACAGTTTTACATTGATATAGTTCAATAGGTCATAAATAAAAAAAATTTGTTTGCATAAAATTATGCAAATCCATAGTAGACACATTGGAGAGAGATGTAATGAGGTACTAAGTATGGTCCTTTTGAGGGAACATAAAGGGAAGGAAGACTAGGTAGGGTCATGGCAAGGGCAGGTTCTGGAATTGAGAAAATAAGCTTTTAGTTCATTTTTAAAGTGTGAGGTGTGGGAGATTGAACGTAAGTCAAGGGGAAGTTTGTTCCAAGCATGGGCAAGGGAGTGTTTGTAGAGTAGTTTGCCTACTGACCTTTTTGGGTGGTAGATATCAAGTAATTGTTGGTTAGAAGTATGGAGGGTCCAGGATGGGATGTAGCAGGAGACTAAGGAAGATAGAGATGGACAGGAGGGTTTATAAAGAATAGAGTGTAGCATATGAAATTGTAAGATAGCAGAAATTGGGGAAGTTCAAGCCATTGAAGAGAGTTTAAAGAAATGCAGTTTTGTGAGTTGTATGGGGAGTTAGTATTGAATCTGGCTATTTTATGGTAAGTCTGTTGGAGTTTGTTTAGAGTGGAGGCCTGGATATCGGTAAGAACTGGGGCGGCATATAAGGGGGAGGAGGAGTGCCTGGCCCCAGGGTAAGTCTAGATTCAGGGGTTAGGAATTTTTTGTTCCGATATAGCAGACCTAGTTTCTGGTTTGTTTTTTTATCGTGGAGTATGTGTAGGTTGAACTTGAGTTCGTCATCGATAATGACCCCTAGGAGTTTTGTGTGGGTGTCAGGTTGGATAGTTGTATTGTTAGAAGATGTAATAAAAAAGGAGGTTTTGTGATGAGAAAGAGAACGGGGAAGGAAAAGTAGGAGTTTGGTCTTTTTGGGATTTAGGGATCAATAGGTTGAGAGAGAGCCATTGTTCATTGGATAGTAGGGCCTGTTGGGTCAAGGAGTGTAGTTCAGGAATGTTATTTGAGATGGATATAAGTGTGGAGTTGTCGGCATACTGAATAAGTGAGGATTCTTTGCATGAGGTGTAGAGATCATTGGTGAAGATTTTAAACAAAAGGGGTCCCAAGATGGAGCCTTGGGGAATACCAATGGAGATGGGAAAGAAAGGTGAGGAGGATGAGAGCCATTTTTAACAGATAGTTCCCTGCCAGATAGGTGACTATTAAACTAGGCAGGTGCGGAGGGGGATAGGTGGAGATTTGCAAGTTTGGATAGTAGTAGAGGATGAGAGACAGTATTTTGAAGGCTTTGGAGAGATTTAGGAAGAGACAGGAAATGAGTTTATTGTTGTCTAGGGCCTCTGCAATGATATGAGTGAAGGAGAGGAGGGCAGTGGTGGTGCTGTGATGAGGACAAAATCCATGTTGGGTAAGGGTAAGTAAGTAGTGTGTGAGGAGGTGATTGAGAAGCTGTGAGTTAATACATTTTTCTAATATCTTAGAGAGGGGGGACAGAATGGCAGTGGGTCAGTAGTTTGAGGGGTCAGTGGAGTTTCCACCTTTATGAAGAAGGTTAGTGAAGAAAGATTTCCAAAGGGTGGGGACAGTTGATTCCAGAATGGATTGATTAATTAATATAGATATAGGATAGGCAATTGAGTCAGCAGCAAGTATGAGGAATTTAGGAGATAGATTGTCAGTGGAAGGAGAGCAAGGTATTAGCTTGAGTAGTAGAGATTTGATGTAAGTAATGGGAACTGGCTCAAAAGAAAACAAAGTTGTGTTAGTGGGACTTGGAGAGGTGGGTGTCGAAGTAGAGTTTGGCTTAGAGGTTACCAGATTTTGGATGGAAGAGATGGTGTTTATTCAAGAGGGTAGCTGTTTCCTGAGAGGAAGAGTTAGGGTATGGGGAGGGATTAGAGGGCTTTCCAGGATAGAGGATGTTGTTGAGAGTTGACCAAAATTTTCGAGGATTGGATTTGTTGTTAAGCTGAGCAGAGCTATAGTATAACTTTTTGTCATTAGTTGTATGTTTGCCTCTGTCTGTCCCTCCCACACACACTCTGATGGATGTGGAGTTGTACACCTGCTCAGCAGCAGCTTGTGTTTTGTAAGTGATGGACATGATCAGGTGATGGCCTCTGCACCTTTTGCAGTCCTCATCTAGCTGATTGCATGTGGAACAGCTGTGGTGATGTTCCCATAGCCAATTGCATGGAAACACAGTACAATATCTAGGAACATTATGTTGGCGTTTGCCCATGACAGTCGCTGTGAGAGGAACCTGGATCTGGTGCTTGGTAGACGGCATCACAGATGATATCTGGATATTCCTCAAACAACATACACAGTGAAAAATAGCCTAAAGACAGGAGGGTGATGTGCCAGACATGACTACAGCATGTACATGTAGCTATGCTTCATTGAGACTACTGCCAGTTTAACAAGTTGTATGTGGTAATGGCTATTCTGCATGTTTTAGAAAGACAGTGCTCTGTTTATAAGCGACCCCCATCTGTGGACTGGTCAGTGTGTGGAACCATTTGTTTCCTGTGTTACTCAACACACATCTGTGAACAGCAGGAGCATAGTGTGAGGATTACAGCCAGTACATGGTGATAGTGATGAGTTACTGCTATCACATCCCTGACTGGACATATGTCACATGAAACAGTGGTATGACAGACACTGTCTGGAGTTCTCAGTGACATGCCAATAATGGGCCACTGTTCATAGCTGCAGTCACAAGTCTTCTACACGTTGTGCAGATGTCATGCAGTATATATGCATGTGTTGTGCTCTCTCTGTAAATGTATACCATCTGTTGTGTTGGGTTGATGGTCATATCTGTGCATGCTGTTGTAAGTAATCCTGAATGCTGTTGAGTATTACTAAGCCATATCTGTGTTAAAACTGCAACACCATAGGCTGTATGGGACTGGAGGTCCCGGCATTCCCTCCTGTCTCACTTCAGCTGGCCATGGCACTGGACACCAGCACATCTGAGGCCCAGCCTTGGACCTCCACCTCTGTTGGCTCTGCACCACCTTCTGGTGGAACCACCACTGAGGATGGGGCTTGTCCCCCCTGGGAGCAGGTCCATTCAGGAACTTGTCTGCTGTTGTTCAGTCCTGGATGTGGGGCATAGGGGGTTCAATAAGGGGTTTCAAGGGCAGAGTGTCACATTTAGAGGGTGAGCCTGCCCCTCCTACACAGCCCCCAACACAGCCACCTTTGTGGCTGTTTTGGTGCAGTGGTGGCTGCCCATGGCTGGGGACCTTCATCCCACTGTTTCCGTCTGGGGGCTCATGGGCTTGTGACTGCTGAACACCCTTCCCTGTCCAAGGTGTATTCCCCCCATGTCATATGCCACCCCTGTATGCTGTCTTGTCTGTCATCCTACCCTACCTATCCTCCACGAGCATACCTACTCTTCTTCCCCCACATCCCACTCTCACCCTACATAAACAAAAGGCCATTCTGCTCCTAGAACAACATTTGCCCCATACATAGCTGTCCGTTTCACACACGTGTCCACTGGACACATGTAACCTTTTTAATTTTCATCACAACATATTCCAGTTGTCCTCACCCCTGTCTCTCAGGCACACGATCCTGGTATGCACATGACTCCTAAAGATTCCAGGTACATGTGATGCAGATGACCCCATTGTACACACACCACTACCAGTCCCTCTACGGTTACCCCATTTACATTTTTCATGATGATGATGTTGCACACAGCACCTTGCAAGAGTACTGTTCTCACATAATGATTGGACAGGATCTGTTGTGTTAACAAATAAAATGCACAGAGTGATGTATTTGGCCAATGCACAAATGTTTGCGTGTATTAGAGACATGTCTGTCTGAGGGAGTCTTGATATTACATAGGACAACACTACATAATACAGGTGTTGCTGATGTTTCCCTTTTTATTCCTTTTTAATGCTTTATCACATGGGATGTTCTTGATATATCTATATATATATATGTATGTATCTATATCTGGACATAAACACACGCATACATCTACATGATGGAGTACATTTCCTATACTGTTGAATGATTGCACTGGATGATATGTTTGTGATAACATCCGATGTCTGTATATCTGCCATGACTTAGTGGTAAATCACATTGGCTGTGATGTGCAGGGTCCTGGTTTTGAGCCTTGCAGAGGCTGTTTATTTTGTTGCTGGGCAGAACAAGTCCATTGGATACGGAGTGATTAAGGCACATTAAAGCAGTTGTGAGCAGGTGTGCATGGGTTTTCACAGAGCTAAGCAATGCTAACCTCCGGTTACAGTTTCTTGCACTCAGTTAGCCTCTACATTGCTTCACCAGCGTGATACTCGCATACCGGCAGCCAAACAGGCTTACACCCACTTGCTCCCGCACTTGCAAATCCACTGCATTTGGTGTTTGCATCTGACACTCATGCCCTTGCATGGGAGTAAGGACTACGATATTACTTTGTGATGCCTATTACATCGGATTGCATGCCTACAGTATCAGGAATGGCTGCCCATTAGGCGACGGCATGCCGTTCAACTTTACGGAATCCACAGCCTGTCCAGAGTTTGATTCATACTATTGGTGTGTTCCTCTTATAATCTGCACCCATTTGGCTAATACATGAGAACTGACAACATTCGCTACAAACAAGTAATTGGGTTTTGGAACCCGCATCCTTCAGCCGAGTCGTGCTACTGCATATCTAACATTCTATCATCTTTCTAAGGTTTTCAGCAGAATAACACAAGCACTCAGGTCACTCCAAGGCAAGTACAAATATGACTCCGTCATTGTCCATGCTGGTGTGAATGACCTGAGACGTACCTCCCTGGACTAAATGAAAAGAGACATAAAGGAGCTCTCTGAGCATGTAGCCCAGGCCGGTATGACCCTGACCTTGAGTAGCATCTTACCCTCACCAAGAATGATGCCACAATATGAAGACAAAGATGATCAATTTCAACAATTGGCTTAAGTACTGGTGTCATTCAAAGGGGATCCAATGCCTGTCAGCTTGGGATGATATGCTCGACAAGCCACGATGCTTCGCTAGGGACGGCTTGCACCTGTCACCCCTGGGCTTTCGGATATTGGCAAAGGCTCTTGCTACCCCCATAATGCCTTTTTTAGGCAAGGCTCAAAAGACAAACCCACCTCCATAGGTATCACAAAGGATAAGAAACTAAGAGTAATGCTACTCAACGCCAGAAGTCTAAACCTCAAGATGCATGCACTCGAAACTCTCCTTAGCATGGAGAACATCGATATCTGTGCAGTAACAGAAACCTGGTTCAGGGCTCCCGAGAGCACCCCGGCACTACCAGGTTATACCTCATACCATGCTTTTTGGCCCCAAAACTTGGACCGAACCACAAAAGGAGGGGGAGTATCGATATTCATCAAAGATACCCACACCTCCAGGTTGGTGGCAAAGCACGAAGCATCAGAGACTATCCATGTGCAACTAACAGTGGGTAAAACTGCCTTCCAGTTTATAGCCTGCTACAGACCACCCTCCCAAACCCAGGAAACCCACTCGGCCTTCCTGAGAACACTGGAAAATATGAAGGTATCTCCAAACACCATTATATTGGGTGACTTCAACTACCCAAACATAGACTAGGGGCATTACCCTAGCTCCAACACCCTAGCCCAAAGGTTCCTAGAATTTATAAACTCCAATGCTATGGAACAACTTGTTACCACTCCCACAAGAGCGGAAAACATACTGGACCTGATCATCACCAACATGGGGACTCTATGCTCCAGACCAGAAGTGTATCCCTCACTGGTAAGATCAGACCATAAACTAATCTCACTGGATATTCACATCCCGACCCCAACCCCTGCCCAGAAAACCACAGTGAAAAACTTCTCTAAAGCAAATTTTACACTCCTCAAAACTGAGGTGGAATCCTTCAAAGCCCCGGGCCTGTGGAAAATACGGCCCAGATCACAGAATCCTTTATAAACGCATTCTATGAACACCTTCAGGAATGCATGGATCATGCGATCCCAAATAAAACCAAGACCCAATCCTCCAAAGACAGACATCCTGTCTGGTGGACCCCAGCCATAAACAAACTATACAATAGAAGGAAGAAGCTACTAAATGATAGAGCAAAATCCCAAAAAGGGAAGGCATCACTGATCAGTATTAGCAAAAAACCACGGGCACTCATAAAATTGTCTAAGGCCAGCTTCGAGAGAAAAATTGCACAGGACACTAAGGATAATCGCAAGGCTTTCTTTAGTTATGTTAGGAACCTGGGTGGTAATTCCCAGATATGCTCAGAATTAGTCCAAAATGACAAAAAATGCACTGAACCCACAGACATTGCCAACATCCTAGCTGACAGGTTCAGCGCAAACTCCCCCCCCCACCAAAAGGGCAAATATCTATCCCAGCAGAGTGCTACCCCCCTGACATCTCAGATGCTCAGGTAAGAGCCGCCCTCTCCAAAGCAAAAAAACACAGCATCAATGGGACCAGACGGTGTCCCGGGCTGCACCCTACATGAACTCCAAGAAGAGCTAAACCCAAACATAAAACTACTGTTCAATCTCAGCCTTACTACAGGATATGTGCTCAGAGTGGCGTAGAGCAACAGTAGTCCCTCTCCATAAAGGTGGTGCCTCAACAGATCCTGGAAACTATCGCCCCATAAGCCTGACTAGCTTGGTCTGCAAAGCTATGGAAAGGATCATCATGGACCTCATAAATAAAGATATTGGGGACCTACAGACACTGGATCCTACCCAGTCCGGCTTTAAGGGCAGATCCTGCCTCTTAAACCTGGTTGATTTCTTTGAAACAGTCACCAAGGCCATTGACGAGGGGAAGGTGGTCCCCACAGCCTACCTGGACCTCGCAAAAGCCTTCGATACAGTACCCCACTCTGGCATTATAGATAAGCTCACCAGCTTAAATATAAACCCCTATGTCACTAGATGGATTGCAAACTGGCACAAGGACAGAACTCACATGGTTAGAATTGCTGGAGCCATGTCAGACTCCAAACCAGTTGCAAGTGGTGTCCCACAAGGCTCAGTCCTGGGACCTCTCTTGTTCGGTATATATTTCGCGGAGGTACAGGCCAGCTGTGGCTGACCAAGTTCGCAGATGACTGCAAACTGGGCGCCATAATCGACTCTCCAGCCGACACAAGCATCCTCCACAAGGGCCTCATAGAAACAGACAACTGGTGCCAGAGCCATGGCCTCAAGCTAAATGCCAAAAAGTGTATAGTCATCCCCTTTGGCAAAAACAAAGTGCCCACAAATTACCACATAGGTGGTAATCCATTAAGTACAGAAGAAGTAATTAGGGACCTGGGGACCCAAGTTGATAGCAATCTCTCATTTGACAACCACGTGGCCAAGTGGTTAAAAAAACATTTTATATAGCCCACCTAATCATGAAGGGATTCACATCTAGATCAGGGGGGGTCATCGTGCCTCTTTACTCTTCCCTCATCAGGCCCATAATTGAGTACAATGCACCTTTTGGGATGTACCTTACCAGACACCTGCAGCAACTGGAAAGACCCCAAAAGTACCTCACCAAGAGGATCAAAGGGCTCAAACAGATGCCATATGCTGCCCGGTTAAAGAAACTCCAGCTCTACTCAGTGGCATATCGCCTGTTCAGAGGCTATCTGTGCCTGACGTATAAAGCCATGTCCAACCCGGAATTAATGGACATGCACCTCAGAAAATCCAAATCCCATCAAGCTACGTGCTCGAGAGACTTGAACCTCAGCACTGAAATAAATAGGACATGCTGGAGGGACAGATTCATAACCCAGAGGCTCCCTTCACTCTGGAATAAATCCCAGTCCAGGTTAGGCAGAGTCCCTCATTGACTCTCTTCAACAGGAATCTTGATGAGTGGATGGGAGATCATAGGTTTACCCCGGGTATCCCTTCTGTGTCACTGTTAGACAGAGGCACTGTATACTAACCTCGAAAAAGGGCATAGCCAAATAAATTTAAAATGGGTGGCGAAAGCCAAACACATTCTGGCTAGGCTTATAAATGCCCTAGGGCAGATAGCCTAGTATGAACCTATGAACCTATAATATGTGCTTTCTGTCCCTATCAGACCTCACGACTGGGGACAAATATCAACTGAATCAGGGACAAGTCATGACAACATCAGGGACACATTTAAATTATTGGTGCTATTAACCTGACACATTGACAGACTCAGAGCATATGAATTCATACACATTTTAAATGAAGTTTATAATTCTTAATTCTTGTCATTATTCATTACATGTAATTCACCACCTTTCCTCCAAAAGTCACTAGTTTTCGGAGGGATTAAGTGGAACAGAGTTAGAATTTGAGTAAAAATCAGGGACGTCCCTGGAAATTCCCCCAATGGTTTATGTCCTGTCCAGTGGATTTGCTCTTAGGGGTTCACAGGTATGGGCGTAAGCTAAGCCGATTTCGGAATATTACTTACATTCCCGGGGCGGTCCTAATACGACTGCGCCAGCCAACACCTGCACGCCTAGGCCCATAATTGCATACCCATAGTTCCACCACCTGCCCCTCCTCTACAGCACTCATCCTTAGTGTGGGTGCATGTGGGGTATAAACACACCACTACACACTGCCCACTCTCCTCATGTCGGGACACATGTACATTGTGTCAACCCATGGGTTATCAGGCTTTTAAAACCTACCGGTCTGTGTACGTCTACAGCCTAGTTTGATGAATTATTACAAGGACTGACTCCGATGATCAGTAATTTTTGTGGTGTCCTACAATGGACATTGATGTCTTTGTTTGAAGATTAGATGTGGCAGGTCTCTCCCACTGGTAGAATCCTGCCTGTGGTCTGGGAAGCAGTGGTGTGTTTACTTTTATTGTGTGTCTGTATGTCTCACCGGCCTAGCTGGGGGGGTTGATGCTACGTGTTACACGTTTGTTGATTGGACCCCTCACCCCCATATGCACGGCCTGTGAACATATGTAATTTGTAACTGCTGTATCATATCCTAGCTATATATATGTGTATATTTATTGTCACACACATACACACACACATAGATATATATATATATATATAGATATATATATATATATATATATATATATACACACACACACACACATTACTATATACAGATATATCTGTATATGCATACATGTATATATTTATGTATTGCTGTCTATATATATGTATATATATATATATATATATATATATATATATATATATATATGTGGGTATGTATATATATATATATATATATGTGGGTATGTATATGTATTCTGTCTCTGTATGTATACATTTGTACTATGGAGATAGAGAGAGGTATATCTCTGTCGCTATGGGTAGATATACACACATACCTCTACATATATACATCTACATCTGGTTATTCCATTCCTTGCCATATAGATTACACTTTGCCGCAGTGGGGACTCATAGTGGGTGTGGCTGTTCGTTGGGCAATGCTTCTGCCCAATGAACACATTTGCTTACATCCCTGGGGCTGTCCATATAGGCCCACATCAGCCAACACCTGCACACCTAGACCCATAACTAGATACCCATATTTTCCCCACCCGCACCTCCTCTACCGCACCCATCCTTAGTCTGGGTCCTGGTTGGGTCTGAACACACCACTACATGCTGCCCACTCTCCACTTCATGGGACCCATGTCATACATTGTCTCGACCCATAGGTCATCAGGCTTTCCCACCCTTGTATTCTGGGTATGTACACTCCCCAGCCAGAATGTTCGGTGTATCGCCTTCTTTTGGTCTTATGTCAATTTTTGGGGTGTCCAGCAAGGGACGCTCCTGTCTGTGTTTCAAGATTAGATTTCACGGGTATACTGTGTACCCCCCCCCCCCAGTTGTATTCTGCCTGTGGTCTGGGGAGCAGTAGACTATTTACATTGTTTGCAGGTTTGTGTGTATGTTTCCCGTGTCCGGCTTGGGGGGGCTGGAAGGTCATGCAACATGTTTCATATTTTTTGCTTGGGCCCCTCACTTCCATTGGCGCAGTCTGTGAACATATGTCATTCTTGTGTGCTGTTTCCTATCATAGTTGTATATCTGTGTACATCTGCGTGCACACACACATATATATATATATGTATATTTTTATATATATATATATATATATATATATATGTGTGTGTGTGT
>NC_056746.1:1343208466-1343266754 GCF_019279795.1 Protopterus annectens
TGACCTATCAGAAACACTTGCATCACTATTTGGAGAAAGGCAGCAATCATTCCTTTGCACATGGGCAGGCCATCAGCAGACCCCTGGGATCTACAGATTCATAAGTCTGACTGGTCTTGTATGCAAATCCGTGGAAACATTGTTATGGAAATGAGTAATGATGTAGAAAACCTTCAAACACTGGATCCAACCAGCTTCATTTTGTCAAGGGCAGATTGTGCCTACTGAACCTGGTAGGCTTCTTTGACAAAGTCACCGAGGCAATCAATGAGGGCAGAATGGTGCATACTGCATTATTTGACATGGCTAGGGGATTTGATACAGTACCCTACTCAGGCATTGTAAACAAACAAACTGAAATGGGCAATAAATCTTTGTTAAATGCAGGACAACTAGCTGGCTGTCAGATAGGACCCTGAAAGTGGGATGTCGAGACAGCCTCCACAAATCATTAGATACAAAACTAACCTAACCTTACCTACCACTTATAAAACTCTACGTACAAAAAAACATTTTAACTCTGCACAGTTTCTAGCCGAACTAATACATTGTAATTGGGCCCCACTAAAACATCTCCCACTTAAATGAAGCAGTTGAATACTTCAATTTTACATTCCTATCTATCCTAGATCACCATGCCCCAAGCCGTACCATTAGAATCAAAACGAAAGCAGCACCCTGGCTAACCAAGACTACGAAGCAAAAAATTATTCTCAGAAATAAATCCTGGGATAAATGGCGGTCTACCAAAAATCAAACTGACCACCAAAACTTTAGGGAGCTGAGAAACAGCACCAAAAAAGCTATTCTGACAGATAAAAAGAACTATTACTTTCAATTACAGAAAAACACCATAAAAGAACCTAAAAAATTCTGGACTAGTATTAATAATCTTCTATCCCCAGGCCAAGCAATCACACCAAACCCTCAGGATTCTGACCCAGATAATCCCACACAAATAGCCAATGACTTCAACTCTTTCTTCACCAATGCCATCCAAACTCTTGCAAACCACCTTTCTCCTGACACTTCTAAACTACTCTCACCTAGTTCAAAAACTACTCTTCCTCCCCTTCACCTACAACCTGTATCTACCTCCTATATCCAATCTCTACTCCAAAAACTAAAACCTACCACCCCATCTGCAGACAAGCTTCCTGCAGAATACCTGCAAATAGGAGCTAAAGCCACTGCCTATCCCATTGCCATCCTAATAAATAGATCTATAAAGGAGGGTATTGTCCCTTCTATCTGGAAGATATCCCATATCATTCCCCTACATAAAGGGGGCAAGTCTAATGACTTCTGTAACTTTCGTCCCATAGCTAAAATCATGGAAAAATGTATCCATAAACAACTACTAAACCACCTTCTCCATAATAACCTACTTGCCAATAGTCAACATGGATTCAGACCTTCCCACAGCACCACTACTGCATTACTCTCCTTTACCAACTCCATCAACTATAACCGTAACATCAAAAATCTCTCATCTTCTCTCTTCATAGACCTATCTAAAGCCTTTGATATGGTTAATCAAAAACTTCTTCTGCACATACTAAAATCTCATGCACTTAATCCCTCCTCCATAACTTGGTTTACTTCTTATCTTGAAAATCGTCAGCAGGCAGTACTCTGGAAAAGTTCACTATCTACCCTCCTTCCTATCTCTATAGGAGTACCTCAAGGGTCTATCCTAGGCCCACTTCTATTTTCTATCTTTATTAATGACCTCCAATCAGCTATCCCTAACACCACTTGCATACAATATGCAGATGATTCCACTATAATCTGCACTGCTTCTTCTCAAGCTGAACTCCAACCTCTTACCTAAAAAACCTTTACCACTGTTGAACAGTGGTTCTCTGACCGTTGTCTACTCCTTAACCCCAAGAAAACCAAATTACTACTGTTCTCACCAACCCGCAAATCTACTTCCCTAAACTTCTCTATTACTTCCACTGATTACACTCATATTACTCCTGATTCTTCTACAAAACTACTAGGTATTACTGTTGACAATAATCTTAACTTTGATTGTCACATCAACAACACAATAAAAGTAGTTAACAAAAAGATTGAATCCCTTTACAGAATCAAATCCTTCCTTACACCTGAAGCCTGGACCACCTTAGCCCAATCTCACCTCCTCTCTACCCTTCTATATGCTTCCCCTATTTACACTAATCTCTCTAAAAGTAACCTTAAGAAACTTGCTTCATCTTACCATAATATTGCTCGATTTGCCACAGGATCCCAGTTTAGAACACACCACTGCCTGAACTTAAAACAACTAAACTGGCTTGAACTTCCTAACAAGCTTATTTATCAACAGCTCTTAATAGCTCACAACATTCTATATCAACCATCCAAAACACCAATACTCTCTAACCTCCTTACTCCCTACAAAAACCTGAAACAACTACGTTCTTCAGATAAACTACTAGTTAATAGTACCAAACCCAATAATGCTGCAGGAGATTGTCTTTTTTCAACTCAGTTGGCAAAATGTGGAACAAACTTCCACTCAATATCTCATCTTTGTCCACTCTTTAAAAAACAACTGAGAATCCATCTCAATAAACACTGGCTTTGCTCCTGTACCAATCCTGATTAACCTTTCTTCCTCCTTTCCTCTACCACAATACTCCCTTCTCTCTATACTACATCCTGACTGATCCCCACTGACATAACATCCTTGTGGATATAACTTATCTCATATATACTATAAAAAATATATGTATATTTTTGACATGGATATTAGTATGACTATGTATTATTTACACTATGTTTTGATATTATAAATTGCGTATTGCAATTATTTAATAACTTTTTCTTAGGAATACTATCTTGTTATGTATATTTCCTCTGACATGTACATTACCTACACTAAAGTCTGATTATCCTTATGCTCAATTTTTGTTTTGTTTTGCTTTGTGTATTTTTTGTGTATTTTTTTGTATTCCCTATACTTGTTATAACCATTGGAGCTTTTCTCCCCGGGCCTCCACTGAAAATGGACATATATCCAGCTGGACTAGCCCGGTCAACAAATGTAAAATAAATAAATAAAGAATTTACAGAAGTAAAGGCCAGTGTCAAGGGCCTTGGTGAGACCAAGTCTGAAGATAATTACAAACTAGGAGCAATCATAGAATCCTCCCAGGACACTAACATCTTCCAGGAAGAACTAAAACTAACATATTTTCTGATGCCAAAGACTGCATAATCCTCATTGCCATAAAATGCATAATAGTACACCTTGTGAAGTCAACCACCATAGGAAATTCCCCCTCATCTATAGGAAACTCCTAAGAGTAGAACCCCAGTAATCAGGGAAGTGGGTACATATATAGACAGTAACCTTAGCTTTCCACTAATGTGTCTAAGGAAATAATTCTTTCTTGCTGAAATTATAAGCAAATACATAGTATCTACATCCAGGAAAGTCATTGTCCCACAGTATTCAGCCTTCATCAGGCCCATCTTTTAAGCGCAAACACCCCTTTCAGTATGTACCTGACCAGGCATATACAACAACTGGAATATCCACAGAGGTTCCTCATAAAAAAGAGTGCATGGTGTAAACAGCATTTAACATTGGTTAACAAATGTTAACTAAAAATAAATAAAAATGTCCTTTGCAGATCACTTCAAAGGCCCATCTCTATACTAGGTTTTCTACAGACTTTTGAGAGGCAATCTATTTCTGGCATACAAGGCATCCTTGGACTGCACTCTGATGGACCTTTTGCATATCCACAAAATGAATAGGCTCAGAATTACCTAATCTATGGATTTTAGTTTTGCACACTGCTGATCACACCTAATTATCCATAGTTTCCTAATTATTCATTGCCTAATGGGGACTAACAGATCAATGAAGGAATTAAATTGCATGTGATTTGTGGAGGTCATAATATCAATACTCAAACTTGCAGTATATCACCCCTATATAGTTATACCCATTATATGTAGTTACCTGCTAGCGCATTCTGTTTGGCACATTTGCCTTTGAATCATGTTAATATACCAGTGTTAGTTTATGCATGTACTGGAGCTTTTCTCCCCGGGCATCTACTGTAAACGGATATATATCCAGTTGGACTAGCCCGGTCAACAAATGTAAAATAAATAAGTAAATAAATAAATAATAGTTTTTCTTCACTAGGTGGACATCTGCCTTATATGAAACTCTAGACCAGGAGGACATCTGCCTTATATGAAACTCTAGACCAGGAATTGTATCTCAGAAGCCTGTCGCTTAAAGATTTTAGTTTGATAGAGTAGTTTAATTTACTTAGACTGTAGATATCTTTGGGACCTTTCAAGTTGCATTAATTACTTATAGGGGCACAGTCTAAAGAAGGTGCTGTACTTGCAAATGGATGTGATGAGGGAATAATAAAGGGAGATGACATCACTGGATCTGATGAGGGAATAATAAAGGGAGATGACATCACTGGATCTAGAAGGATCAAGACAGATGAACTGTGAGAGTCTGACTGCAACTGAAATATGGCAGTCGAAAGAAAGATAGTCAGTGTGGTTACCATGCCCTCTAAGAATGGAATATGTCTCGGGACGAATGGAGGTGACATGATAGGAAGAACGAATAAGGGTCTTAAGGGTGACTACGCTAGAATTCTTAGTAATTATGGTGAGTCAGTGATGGGCACACCAGGTGTAGGTCTGATCTAGGCCTGGATGGTAACTGAGTATTGTAAGATGAGAAACGCCACCAACGTGCAGTATTTAAAAAAATTGTTGCTCATAAACAATGGAATCTCAATTTTACCTCTGAAAAGTAAATGCTAAAAAGGACATGACACAAGTCAGAGCCCTGTAGGATGCAGATAGTAATGTTCCTACAGCTAAAAGAGGTGCCCCTTAATTCAAGAATGTGAGTTCAGCATAACCCAATTTGCTATCCAGAAGACAATGGAAAACTTAATGTTAAAGTTCGAGAGTTTTTTTTATGATGCCCATATGGGTGTGTCAAAGTCTTTAGCAAGGTTAAGATAGACGATGTTGACTGTCTGGCTCGTGCAAATTTTTTGAGCCTTACCAATAATTGAAGCAGGTTGAGTAGGCATAACAATCCCTTAACAAATGCAGATTATTTGAAACCAATGGTCTAAATGTCACACAGTGTTGGCAGTCTGTTCACTCATAAAGTATTCCACAGCTTTAAAGTAGTACTAGTGAGACTTATTAGCTAATAGTTGTGGATACAAGTTTCAGGTACATAGTCTTTTGGTAAGACTAAAGTTAAATAGATTTAGGAGAAGCTGGGCTATAATGTATTTTACATTTGTAAGCAGATTGTCATCCTCAGACCCCTTTTTTCTGCATGGGGTCGGGGTATTGTGTTAACTGTTGCCAACTCTCTTCAGTACCACACTACTTTCTTCAACACTCATGGCTGACTGTCACATCTCTTCTTTCAGACAATCCATCCACCTTTTTAGACATCCTTGCTTCCTCTTACCTTCTTTCTGTCTGTCCCAAGTCTTCCTCAACAGATTGTCTTCTGCTTTTCTACACGTGTACCCAAACCACCAAAATCTGTTCTCTTTGATCTTTTCTGCAACTGGAGCTACTTTGGCTTCTGCTTTTATGTCCTCCTATCTTTGCCACACAGTGTGCATCCAATCACCTTTCTCAGGCACTTGATTTCCATCACCTCTAGCTTCTTCAACATTTCTGCCTTTACTGGCCAGGTGTCTGTACCGTACAGTAGTACTGTCACACCACTGTCTTGTACACCTTACTTTTCAGCTTCTTTGGCATTCTTCTGTCATAGACTACACCTGATACTCTATACCAGTTGGCTGCAGCCCCTCTGATTCTAGCTTTGACCTCTTCATTCAGACTACACGTCTCCTCAACTACTCCTCCGAGATGCTTGAAGCTGTTTACCTGTTCCACTATCTTCCCTTCTGTGTCTATTCTCAGCTTCTTCTGATTTCCCCAGTTAGCTGCCATTGCCACCATCTTATCTGAGCTTAGTTTCATCCCATGTGCCTTCAGATTTGCATTCCATTCCCCCATCCTTTGCTGAAGTTCTAGCTCAGAGTCTGCCTGCACTGCCACATCATCTGCATACAGCAGCTTTGTTGATCCGTCCCCTCCAACCTGTGTGCTAATGTAGTCCATCACCAGTATGAACAGCAGTGGGCTCAGGCTGAACCCTGGTGTACACCCACTCCCACTGGGAACCCCATGTGAGGCCGAACACTGTTCATACTTGAGTCATTGGGTCCTTGTACATAGCCTGCACTAATTCTACTAATGTTTCTGGGACTTCAAACCACCACAGTAGTGCCCAGATCAGCTTTTGTGGGAGCTTGTCAGATGGTTTCTCCAAGTCTAGGAATGACCAGCTGGACTCTCTCCTAATCTCTAGCTTCTTCTCAAGCATCTGTCTCACTGCAAACATTGGGTCAATTGTGCTGCATCCTGAACTGAATCAGAACTGCTCATCTCCCATCTTACATTCTACTACTCTGCATATCCGTTTATCAATCACCCTCTCCAGAACTTTCATGCAATGTAATAGGAGTTTGATGCGTCTGTACTGCCCACAGTTGTGGATGTCCCCATTGTTCTTGTACACTGGCATGATTATGCTTATTTTTCATTCATCTGGGATACACTTTTTTCTCACTCTACTAATTAGTACCCTCAGGAGCCATTTCTCCTCTATCTCACCCAGCATCTTTATCGTATCTGTTGTGACCTCATCTGAGCCTGCTGCTTTCCTTGACTTCATCTTCCTTAGTGCAGTTCTTACTTCTTCTAAGGTGGATTCCTCCTCTTTTCCTCTCATCGTAGGCTGTTTCTGTGGCAGTACAGGTTCTGTGGGTTTTTTTTCATTCAGAAGCTGCTGGAAATGCTCCTTCCATCTGCCTTTGACGTCCTCTGGACTGGTGAGCAGGTTGTTGCTGGCATCCCTTATGAAAGGTGTCTGACTATCTTCTCTATCTTTCTGTCTTTGTCTTGCAACCTGATATAGTTTATTTATGCCACTTACTGAGTCATGCCCTATTTGTTTCCAACTTTCTTAGCCAACCAATAGTCCTTCCTGGCCTGGTCAGTCTTTTCTGTCTCCCAGTTCTTCCTGCACTCCTCCTTTCTTTTGATGACTTCCTGGACTTCTGCATTCCACCATCAGCTTTCCTTATGTACCTTATTTCCATACGTGGCTCAGCCACATATCTTTTCTGTAGTCCTAACACATGCTGTTTTTAGGCGCTACCATTCTTGCTCAACTCCACCTATTTCCTCTGCTTTGTGGGGTACTAGAGTCCTGAGTAATTCCTTCAACTGCTGTACTTTTTCTCCAGTCAACTTTCAGGTCTCCAGCCTGGTCTCTGTTGACCTTAGAGCCTTCTCTGACCACTACTCACAGCTGATTGTGGCAACTAGGGGCATAGGCTGAGATTATGAATACTGCCCTTTCATTACACTAGAGTCTGATTGTCATGAGGCTCTCATTAATTCTGATGAGATCCCTCACTGCCTTCTGAAGCCTCTCATGACAATTCCTGCATCATTTCTAGCCTGTCCCCCTCCTGAGTAGTAGAGGCTGGATCCCTAGCCAAGTGGCTTTGCTGCACTGCCCTTCCATCTCGTCTCCTGGATACATAGAATATCTAGCATTCAGTATTATCATGTCATCCACTTGCAAGCTGCATCCTGTCAGTGAACCTACATTAAGTGTAGCAATTCAGTTCATGTTTGGCAGGTTGGTTGGTTTACATCCAGCTTTCACTCAACAGAGCTATCCCAGGTTGGGCAACTAAACACCAGCCAGCCAGTAGCTTAGCTGCTGAGCTTTATGGCAGACACACACTGGCAATAGAGGCACATATACCCATCCCACCATTAGCAAGGGTCCCTGGCATAGGTCATAGTAGGCTGGGTCCTCAATCCACTTATCACTGTAAACTACCCGCGATAATTTTAGTCAACATGACCGAATCACCTAGGCCATATTTTATACCATCAAGTGGCTAGCCCTGACAAGTCACTCAGTCTTTGATCCATGTTCTCCTATCTTGAGGATACTGTGCACCACAGCAGATGCCTAAAGCAGTTGCTCTGTACAACTCTTCCTCTCTAGGGCACTATGTAGAGTCTGTGCTGCTGCCTACAGCTCCATTCATTGATGAACTTGTGATGGAAGCACTCAGCATGTTTTCTGGACATGGGAGATACCCCTCGGAGATACAAGGAGAATGTGCAAACTCCAAACAGGCATTGGTCAGATGTCAGGATCAAACCTTGTGCATGGGAGATGAAGACCTTAACCATTCTGCCAACTGCTCTCTAGTATTTGTAAGCAGACAGCTTGGAATATTTTTGAAACATGCCCAACTAATATTCTTTAATTATGGAATGGCAGAAGCTACCTGGACAAAGTGATAACAGGCAGAGCAACTTGAGCAAGAAACTGTAGGAAAGACAGGGAAGGTGGAGATACATTTATCAGCAAGGATTTTAGCTTCAGTTTCTATATTGGAGGAAGATATACCATTGAGATAAATCCAGTACAGGCCTGAATATTACTTTTGAGTTTCCTAATGTAGCATAAGAAGGTTTTATGCTTATCCTTAGTGCTAGAAGGATTTTCCATGTTCATAACTGTCGTTACACTCCCTAATTGTACATATGAGGATCTTGCTGAATGCCCTTAAGTTACTTTTATAGGGCCCTATTCGTAGTCAGTTTACACCAAGTAACATGACTTGTATGCCATAGAATAACATACAAAAGTTGTTTGTGATTTATAAAATCATTACATGACTGGGAAACACCTTGCAAGTGACCCTCCTTCATTTTATTATTATGGTACCCCAATCACCAATTTGTAATTCAAATAAATCCATCCCTAGATGTCAATAATTCATATATGATTCACTGCCATTGTACAATGCTGTTCCTGATAGTGAACTATGGGATTCCAGCTGCATACAACCAGATGGTGTACTATTTGTGGGTACAGTGATCACCCTCCCTGTAAGATGGCTAGATGTACTGTTTACCACAACTTTTCTACTGAACTTTTGACAAGTACACATAGCATAGTCTCTCTCATGGAAAATATTGTGAGAACACAGTATTTTGGCTCTGTTAATTAACAAGTCTACCTGTGCCACTTTGAGCTGAGCAATTCTCTGAATTACTCAGCTGCAGGACTCTCTTCCTGTAGACATTTTTGGGAGAGAACAAGGCTTATTAGCATTAACTGTTCCAAATGTATACCTCATTAGCATTTAGCATGGCCATGGAGATGGTCCAGTATGTTTAATCTACCATCCATGTAAAACCACTGTGGTGGGCTAGTCTGTGAAATGGAAAACAATACTGCAAGGAAGTCGTTGGTTACTCATGGGTGGTAACCCTTTGACTTCCCATCTATCAGTCCCTGAGTTACTCAATGACAAAGTAATTGCATGGAAGATCATCCTGATGAAAATTTCTTAAACTTTTTTTTTTTTTTTTTGTAGGACTCAAGTCTCTGAAGCCTCCACGATGGAGGCAAGCCCCACAAGAACCTGTGATCGTATGGATACGAACTGTTTAGTAATGATGATAAGATGAGAAATGAAATTCCAACAATAATTGAATCCCTGCCAGTGCACACTTAAAACTGGTAGTGACATTCTATGGAAAATAGAGCGAGTTCAAAACTGGGGAGGCAAACTTTGTATATTTTATTTTTAAACAGTAGGAACTCAACAAGATATAGGTTAACCCTGCATTCTGCTCCATAGTGAAGTACTACACTGCTCATGTCTTTATTAATAAAATCTGAATCTCGAAAACATGTCAGCCAATAAAGACATTGATATTACAAGTGTTTCCTAAACTGTACAAAAAAATTATATTTGTCAAGCAGTTTATTTTTGCTTGACTATTAAAATGTTATCTAGTAGAAAGGCAGCGGGAGTCTCTTGTGAATTACAGATTTAGTACTTGGAGGAAAGTGATACGGCAAACAGGAAGATAATAGGAAAATGATCAACTATAGCATTTGGAGATCATAAACACAAGCCCAGCCCCCCAAATTTTATGTAGCATAAGTAAACACTGTGGCACCCAAATGTTTTCAAAATATGGAGTAACTTGATCTGGGTAACAGGGAGTGAACATTAATTTGAGAGGTTGAGGATGGTTACCAAACACTGAAGATGAATTCTGCATGTGGGTTATCATGGACAATAAATAACGAATGTAAATGTATGGTACAGCAGTGCAGGCCATTGATTACAACTATTGAAGTTGGGAATTGAATGACCTTATAAAATGAAAAGTGAGCCTGAATTTTGGAGAAAGAGTAGTAGACCCATGAATTCTGGAATTAGGTGAGCTGACCCTGGCGAATAAGCTGTGAATGTGAGTTTGGAAACTGGGAGGATATGACAAGAGTTTGGACAGCAGTCACTGAACATGCATTTGAGAGATTGTAAGTGGTACAAGGATAGTGCCACTCTTTATGAAAAATACTTATGGTATTTTGCACATTTATAGTAGAAATGCAAATCAAATACATTGCAGATTCAAAGCTTTGTGGGTATAAAAACATTTTGTGAGGAGACATTTGGAATGCTAAGCTCATCTGTCTGAATCATGCATTCTGAAATGGTCTGTTACAGTGCAGTTCCATCCTAAAACTTAATTTCCCATAATTTTGTAAAATGTAAGCTTCTTGTCCACAATCACCTCTTGGATAGAAATATGTTTGAGCAACACGGATATTTATTTATTTATTTATTTAACATTTGTTTACCGGGATAGTCCGACTGGATACATGTCCATTTTCAGCGGAGGCCTGAGGAGAAAAGCTCCACATAGACAAACTTACATAGATTACACAGAAGTTAGCAAGCAATTATAAAAACAGTGATTATGTACAATGGGTTAGTAGTGTTCCCTAGCAGGGACTCTCAGTTCTCATAGACAAAAGTAAGAGACATCAGATTGGAAGCAGAGCTTGGTGATGTAGTAACAAGTTATGATAATTGCAGAATATGCTTTTAGTTTATAATTTAATCAGGGGTTGGTACATGGGCATAGCCAATTCACTTTTTTTTAAGAGACTTTTGGAGGATTGTAGGGTTATATAATTTGGTAATGAATTACAGGTTTTGCCAATGAAGCTGGCAAACAGGGATTCACCGGCAGAGTTATTAGCTTTGTGGATTTGGACCAGTAGTTTATTGGCTGACCGTAGGGATCTTAGGTTGCTATATGGCTTAATAATATTTTTAAGTGAGGGGGTATTCTCAGGGTGGTACAAAATTGTGTGCGCTATTAAGAGCTGATTGAATTAAGCTGGGCAGTTCTAGCCAGTCTAGTTGTTTAAGGTTCTGGCAGTGGTGGGTTCTATAGGTGGAGCCAGTAGTGAATCTGGCAATATGATTGTAGCTATGGGACAGCTTATCTAGTTCAGATTTGTTGAGGTTTGAGAGTACAGGCGAGGCATATAAAAGAGTGGAGCATAGGTGTGATTGGGCGATTGCAGTCCTAGCCAGTGGGGTTAAAAATGTCTTATTTCTATACAGTGATCCAAGGTTCTTATTGATGGTCTGTATGGTTTTGTTGACCTGTAGGTCAAATTTGAGATAGTCTATGATAACCCCTAGCAGTTTGGTGTGATTATCTGGGGAAATAGTGGTACCATTGTTGATGTGACAGAGAATGAAAGTGTGGTGGATCTACTAGTGGGAGAGAGGAGTAGAAGTTTAGTTTTATTGGGGTTCAGAAGTAGGCATTGGTTGGTGAGCCAATTCTCGATAGTGTTAAATGTATTTTGGGTTAAGATTTGCAAGTCGGATGGGGAGGTGGCTGAGCAGATGAGAGTGAAATCATCTGCATATTGAATGCCGGTGGCTTTAGGGATAGCAGTGTGGAGGTTGTTGATAAAAATAAGGAAGAGTAGTGGACCTAGTATGGACCCTTGAGGGACACCAAGTGTGAGAGGTAACTGGCTGGAGAGTTTGCCCTGCCATAGTACTGCCTGCTGTCTACCAGTCAGGTAGACTGGAACCACTGGATAGCAGGCTTGTTGAAGGAAATAGATTTTAGTGAAAGAATGAGAAGTTCATGGTTGACCATGTCAAAGGCTTTTGATAAGTCAAGAAAGAGGGCAGAGGTTAGCCTATTGTCAATCCTGTTTTGGTGTATGGCAGTAGTAAAGGAAAGGAGGGCTGAGGTGGTGCTGTGGTATGGCCTGAAACCATGCTGGGAGTCTGATAGTAAGTTATTCTATGAAAGGTATTGCATTAGTTGCGTGTGTACACATTTCTCCATTATTTTGGCTAGTGGGGAAAGAATGGCAATGGGTCTATAGTCGGATATGTCTGAGGAGCTACCACCTTTATGGAGTTGGGATGAAATGAGATATTTTCCAGAGGGAGGGGATAGTATTTTCGGATAAGGTTCTGTTGATGAGGATAGATATGGGATATGCTATGGCATCTTTAGCTATTTGTAGGTACTCTGCAGGGAGGAGGTCAGCAGGGAGGGTGGTAGATTTTAGTTTTTTTAGAAGTGTTTTGATAAAACTAGTTGGATATTGGTTGGAAACGAAATTCTGGGTGATTATTAGGTAGATTAGGCATTATTAGAGGGGGTTAGTTGATTTTACTAGGGATTGGATTGTTTCAGTGAAAACGTTATTAAAGGCGCTAGTTATGGTCTCTGGGGAACTATGGGTGTAGTTAGCCGGGGTTGGGGTGGTGGAGTGTCCTGGACAAAGTAGTTGATTTAAGCCTGCCCAGAACTTTTGAGGGTTGTGGTATTTTTGTAGGAGATTTTGGTAGAAGCTTTTTTTATCCAGTAAAGTAGATTTTTTTGCATAATTCCTGAGTTGATATTTTAGATGGTCAAGTGGGGCTTTGGTTGTTCTCCAGCTGGCCCAGGCTCTGTTTCTAGTTTTGATTTTTGCTTTGGTATCTTTTGTGAGCCATGGTGCTGTATTTGATGTAGTTTTTATTGTACGTGCTGGAGCAGGGGAATCAAGGATACTTAGGGATTTAGTGTTAAAGTGATCTATGGCCTCCTCTAATGTTAGATTGTTTTATTTTGACCAGTCAACTGCTTTTAATTAATTTTGGAATATAGCAGCATCAAAGTTTTTCCTGTTTCTAAATGTTTTATGTTTGGGCTGGTGAGGGTTTCCTGCCTTATGTTTTATGATATAGGTTAGACAATGGTCGCTGAGATCAAAAGGGAGAGTACCAGCTGTGTACAGTTGGGGCTGGTTATTAACTAGGATCCAGTCTAGAATACTTTCCTTGTTTGGTTGGTTTGTTTATCCTAGTGGGAGAGGTTATGGTCTGTCTAAACCCAGATAAGTTTATATGAGTGGGGGGGGGGGTTCAGAGGAGCAGGGGTGCCAGGCAATGTTAAAATCACCAAGAACTATGGTTTCTTGGGAATAGGTAGTGGATAACCAATAAAGGAGATAATCTAGGGTATTTAGGTTGTTGCCTGGTAGAATGTATGCACAGACGATGTTCAAGGGTTTGTTTTATTTAATCTGTAGCTTGGTTATGAGGAGTTCCACGTTATTGAATTGGGGGGGGGTTGAATGGTATCTGTATTAACGGTTAGAGTATTTTTGTAATGGACTGCTATCCCACCTCCTTTCCTTGTAGCACGGTCTAACCAATGAATATGTATCCTGGAGGTAGTATTTCATTGTCAGTAGTACTGGGTTTTAGCCATGTTTCCGTAAGAGACACAATATCTGGGGAGTGGTTTGGTAGGAGGGCGTGTAGGGTGGGAATCTTATTGTTAATACTTCTAATATTTAGGTGAAACGCTAGGAGGGATCTAGTGGAGGTATTCATGGGTAGCTTGACTGTGGGGGTTGTGGTAGGGGAATGGAGGTTATTGGGTGTGGGTGGGCCAGGATTGGGATGAATGTCTCCATGTGTTATAAGGTTATAGTGACAGGATATTCTGAGATTTAGGAGTTTGTTTATAAGCTTTATATAGTATTATTTATATAAGATTCATGATATGAATTTGCACAGGTGGCAGTCTGTATACATAGTGTTAAAATTTAGCATCACAGTAAAAAGGTTAGGAAATATTTGCTAGATTAAAGTTATATTTTTCAGTGTGTAAAAATATGTGGCAAGTGTGTGGAAGAGCATATTAAACTGGAAGAGTGACAGCTGTCTGTCAAAGGAAGAAAATGAGCTATAGGTATATTAACCAGCTACTAAATTTAAAAATATATAGATAATACCTTCTTTAACACACAACAGTAAAAGTTGCCTTTTCTGTAAATGTGTAATGTTAAGAGAAATGACTGAAGCTGTATTTAATTGCATTTGCAGCATGGAAGCTGATTATTGCCTGAAAAATGTGAGTGCCCTTACAAAGTCTAATGCTGCTTGAACATTTTGGCTAGGTTATACGGACTCTGGATTGTGAAATGTTACTGGGAAATCCTGAAAGGAATCTACTAAAATAAAAAAAAGAAACACAGTAAATCCTAACTAAAGGAGAGAGCCAACAATTAAAAAAGGTAGCTGAATATAAAAGAGCTACAGCTTTGGAGCATGACCTTTAGTTAGAGCTTTGATTGGGGAACCATTTGAAAGTGCACTTTAGACTGAAAAAAAAATGAGAGTACAGGATAATAAATATTTGATAATACCAGGTAGGACCACTGAATGCACAGTCCCTTTTTATTGGAATCTCCGGAGCTATGTCTGGTTAAGTAACATTCTCAAGGGCACAGAGTGGGTGAAAGAGGGCGAAGGGAATCAAACCCTGCAGTAACAGATTTGCAGCTCACAGCCTTAACTCTCTCTGCACCATCTGTCAGACCCAGTAGTACAAAAATTAGCTTAAATGTTAGACGTTCTGTGACATTTACTTTGTGTATAATGCATTAACGTATTCATCTCAAGTAAATCATTTATTTATTCCTCTCTAACTATGTCAGGTGGTTATTCTACTATCATCTGTTGTGCAAAGTCTCTTCCTGAGCTGAAATCTCTAAGCCAAACTGTCTTCTCCATAGTTGAAACATGGTTCAATAACCGGTGCTTACTCTTGAATGCCAAAAAAACCAAATTACTTCTGATTACTCCCAACAACAAAACCCCTCCCATACACTTCTCCATACTAGCTAGTAATGGAACCCTTATATCACCTGATCTGACCTGTAAGTTATTAGGAGTTACAATAGACAATAAACTCACTTTTGACAATCCTATTAATAACACCATTAAGTCCATTAACAGAAAATTAGGCTCCTTGAATAGGATAAGACCCTTCCTCACTCCAAAAGCTAGAACTACCATTGCCCACTCTCATTTACTCTCTACCCTCCTCTATGCTTCTCCCATTTACACCAATTTAAAGCAAAACAATCTCAACAAACTTACCAAAGCCTACAACAGTATTGCAAGGTTTGTAACTGGTAAGCCCTACAGAACCCATCACTGCATTAACCTACATCAGCTAGACTGGCTTGAACTGCAAAATGCGCTGCTACTCTCTCAACTAACTACTGCTCACAAAATCTTCTACCTTCCTAACAACACACCTACACTAAACAATCTTATAACACCCTATAATAATCTTCATTCCCTACGCTCCTCTAATAAACTCCTAGCTTATATACCCAAATCTAACAACTTAGCTGGTGATTCCTTGTTCTCCACCACCACAGGTAAGCAATGGAACATGCTGCCACCCAACCTTAACCTCTATTTCCTCCTTTCCCCTCTTCAAACTTAATCTTAAAAATCACCTAAAACTTCAATGGTTATGCCCTTGCTGTAACCCTGACTAATACTCTACTATCAGCCTGTAACCTATCTTCTCTCTCTTCCTTTACATTACTACTCTGCCAACAAATGTTATGTAAATGTTATCTTCCACATTTTTAACCCGATGGTTTACTTTAAAATGTTACGTTAATTCCTTCCTAATGTATGTGGCATTGCCTCTTATTGCTTTTTTATATATTATTATTACGTATGTGGAGCTTTTCTCCCCGGGCCTCTACTGAAAATGGAAATATCTCCAGCTAGACTAGCCCGGTCAACAAATGTAAAATAAAATAAATAAATAAAATAAATTTACTGGTAATGAGTTATGCATTTTACTGGTGTATCAAGCCTTTTGGTATCAGCCTTTTGAGAAATGACATCTCAAAGCTGATTGCTACCATTTCTGTATTTCAGGGCTGGCATAACTGAGAGTAAACGTAAGATGTTACTTTGTTTTGTTAGTTCTGACTTAGCAGAAGCAACATAACCTTTTATCTTAAGGAGGATGGAGATGGAGGAGTGGAATAATCATTTAAACCGGATTCTAATGATACTGTGTGTGTATATGTATGTATGTATGTGTGTATATATATATATATATATATATATATATATATATATATGTGTGTGTGTGTGTCTCCATGTGCATAAAACGGTTCTGGTCAAGCACTGATTATTGCTGGTCATATAAAGCAATAGACTCCACCAGAGACGGATGTTGCTGTTGCATTATTTATTTATTTAACATTTGTTAACTGGGAAAATCCGACTTGGAATGAAGCCAGTTTTCAGCAGAGGCCCAGGGAGAAATACTTCAAATGCATGTCTTTGTAATGTGGGAGGAAACGCACACAAATGCAGGGAGGGTATGCAGACTCTGCACAGAAGGCATTCCAGCAAGGAATCGAACTGGAGAACCTCTTGCTGTGAGGTGACAATGCTACTGCTGCACCACTGAGCCATCCAATTATTGGATTAGTGCTCATTAAATATTTTTTTGTTTTGATTTACATTACTAGACTAACTTCTGTAAGAAGCTGTTCTTGAACTGTGCAGGGTTATTGAGCAGGCTGGCATGAGGCAACATTTTTCACAGGTGTATCTATCCGTTTGTACTGGGGTAAGATTGGTCTTATCAGTGGTGGTCTCCAGAGAAACTAGCTCTTTATATAAGTTGGAATCCATATCTGAGGACAGCATTGTCATTTATTTTGCATCACAGGACTGTAAATCTGCATTGCCTACAAGAATGAATCACATTATACATGATCTCATAAATGTGGATGTGCAAATTTAATTTTATTTTTTTGTAGGATCTGCAAGCATTACCCATTCATCACAAGTGTGTGCATGAAAAATAGGACATTTTTAATTTCTGTAGAGCTTAGAAGAAGGAATTATTCATCATTTTCAAATGTGCATAAAAGAATTTCATTATTTTTCCAGGCACTTCAAGATTCAGACATGCCTAAATATCATTTCATTCTTATTTACGTGGCTTAGAAAAATCATTCATCATTTCTCAAACATGCATACAATATTAAATATTTAATTTAGCAAGGCCTACAAGAATCATTCTTCATTCCTCAAACATGTACTGAAAATATTAAATTCTTATAAGGCCTTGTCCTAGCATATATCAAATGCAAATTTACTTTTTTCATGTCCCATAAAATCTCCCATTAATTAAGGCACAGGAAAGTGCATGTAAAACATAAACTGTTTGACATAAATTACACTGATCCCCCTGGCCACCCTAGAGGCCAGCAAAAAAAGGAATTCACTGGACATATGCCAAAACATGAGTTATTTGAGACAAAGCCTTTGCTGTCAGTGTCCCACCTTTTAGTTTTATTTCATAATTTGTTGCTATTGCTGTATGAATCGTTACCTAAGCAATCCATGTGAATGCAATACTTGTATATGCAGGATGCCAAGTATACAAAGTCAGGTTTTAGGAAGTTTTGAGTCTTCAGCTTTATTTTAGTGATTAAATGAGTAATTTCTACCATTTTTTCTGGACTACAACAGAAACGTAGATGTTTGGGGAAATATGCTACTCGTTCAGATTTCCTTGGTGACAACAAAAATTTAGGCACAAACTAATAATGCTTAAAATGTTTATATTTCCTGCATTTACAAAAATGATTTTTTTCTCTGCCATTTTCCATGGTTTTATTATCTCCTGCTTGCTGTTCTTCTTAATGGTTATTTTAAGCACGTTTACCCCTGTCAAAATACAAGGGAGACTTACCATTTGCCCAATATGTAGAGCAGTAGACCAAAGGCAGATTTGATATTGAGATGTGTGTGTGTGTACAAAGGTATGATCAGCTTTAAATCTGCACTGGATTTCATTGACAAGCTCAGCATCATTATTTACTTAAAGCCTAAATGGCACATAGAATGAAATTAAATCCATAAAAGGACAAAACCAATAGTCCTTTGGTCTAGCATTTCTGCATTAGCTTATGTACACTTGTTCAGTTATACAATTTTTTCTTTCAAGTGTCAAAGAAACCTCTGTCAGTTATCAATACATTTATTTAAATAACAAAAGTCAATGATATATTTAGTATGACTTAAGCAGAACTCCTCTTATTGAGGGTATCACTTTTGAAAAGAATTTATACTCAAGTCCACCAAGCAAATTCATAATCTTCTGGACCTGCATAGCTTAGAACCCTGTACCTGCAAGATATTCATCAGAAGTAGACCAGCTCAACATAGTTGCTGAGTTGTTGTATTCCTGAGTGTAGCTACTGCCGATGCCATGAGTTGGTGCTTTCCTCAAAGTTATTAGGATATCTCCTGTTGAGTAATTCCTCCAATTTGCTAACAGCACAACGGTCCAGGCTTTCTGGCTGTGATTAAAGGAATGATTTTGGCAGCTTCTTAGCTGCTGTTATTAACTGTGTAAATATGAGAACAGGACTTTGGGAATGAGGTAAAATGGTCTATTGCACAACTAGCTGCAAATCATCATCCGCCAAAGTTCCTTTTTCCTTTGCTATTGGTTTGTGTGGCTATCTGTCAACATAAATGTAATGCCAAATCTTATGAAGAAAGTCCCTTTGTGACTAGGCATTTACTGTTGGAATTCATTATATTTCAGGAAAGTCTTGTACTCCTACATGATTGATTAATTTCCATTGTATTGTATTTTAGGCCGGTACTACTAAATATTTTAATTATATGCTAACTGATGCAGCATTTGCCTTTGGCCACCAGTACAATGTAATTGCTAATAACTTCATTTGACTTGTAACTTTAAATTATGGAAGTGGTCTCCACGGGGGATAAGACTCATTTCATCTTTTTTTTTAGATTTTCTAAGTGTTCATGAACAAATTTGTAGATGCTCACCGAAAGATACCCATGATATAATAACTTGATAAGGGTGAACTATCTCATATAAATAAAGCTGCTCGCATACTTGTTTCCAAGATAAAATTGCAGATGTCCCACATTTTGTAACATGGATTTCTAAAAATAGTTGTATTAATAGATGGGAAAAAGGTTTACAAAGTACCACCATACTAAACGTTTAGCAAACTCTTCCAAGTGCAATTCATCCAAACCTAACTTCATCTAAAGAACCCTATCTCAAGCGGTACATGTTAATACAATATTTGAACTGAAAATGATACCACCCACAGAGTGGATCTTTTGAGTTAAGTCTTCACATATATTCTTATACTTAATCAGAAGAAATGATATAGCAATCATAGTGCCATGCCATGTAGCACAGAGAGGTAAGGGCCTGCCTATGACCCAGATATCCTAAACTCAGTGTGCTTTGGGTGCTGGGCATGCCAGGTGGAGAACAGGATTGAGTGGGCAACACAAGCTATCTTATGATGGGGGGGGGGATGATGGTGGTGGTGGTTCTGGTCAGCTGATCACTGCTAAGGAATTGAAAGATTGCAAGATGCCAGAAATGAACAAGCTCAGCAATGTGGACTTAGTGATACTAAACTAGTGATGGCAGCCTTCATCCATCAGTCATCATGGCTGGGATTATAGTAAAAATCCCTTATTTGTTGAGAGACCATCATCCAGGCAACAGGGAAGGAATGTTACAGCTAACTGTGGGAGGGATGAAAGCTGGAAAGCAGTGAGGGATAAAAATAGTTTACAGAAAACGGTCATCAAAATGTTTGGATTAACCAGTTTGGTGGTTTAAATGGAGAGTCCTGACTATGTCTCATTATTGGAGTTCAGTTATGTTTGGATTAACCAGTTTGGTGGTTTAAATGGAGAGTCCTGACTATGACTCGTTATTGGAGTTCAGTTAGAAGTTAAGGTACTTGACAGTGCTAGCAGGGGAGGATGAGTGAGTAACAGCTGTTAGCTCACTTATCCTGGGGGTCACCTGCCACTTGGAGAGTATTTAGTTGGAGCAGTGGGTATTGCACATACTGAGACCAGACATATAGAGAACGTACTATCAAGGTGCACATGCATGTTAGTGTGGGGATTTAATAAGTAGAATGATCTCTGTGGCTGGTAACATATAGCAGGACCAACAAGTGAGTGGGCTATTTCTCAGGACCATGAAGCCATCATATTTCTTCCACAACTTGCTAGTGAGAAACAAACAAGGGAGTATAGTTCTGTGGGCAGAAAAGATTGGATTGTATGACACTTGACTGATCTTTGCTCCTGCCCTGCTGAGTGAATAAGCACAAATATGCTAACTGCATATAGGTAGTGGAGCCAGTGGGTTGGAATCTAAGGAAAACAGAAAAAAAAAAATCAGATTAGATGTGGGAGATGCAATGGTCACTAGGTCAAGATCAGGAATTAGATTATTAAATTATAACAATTAAGCAGCTTCATGTTTTCTAGTCTTGTGATATGTTCTTACACCATATCCTGCCCTGACACCAATGTTATTAAAAAATTAAATGCTTACTTTATTTTGATGAGGAGGAGCATGACACCGATAGGGGGCTGGTGCATAAGCAGAACTGTAAAATAGGGTATCATATGAAACCAATAGGATGACTGGTGCATAAGCAGTCCTGTAAAATAGGGTGTCATATGACACCAATAGGATGACTGGTGGATAAGCAGAACTGTAAAATAGGGTGTCATATGACACCAATAGGATGACTGGTGGATAAGCAGAACTGTAAAATAGGGTGTCATATGACACAGAATGACGGGTGCATAAGAAGAACTGTAAAATAGGGCATCATATGACACCAATAGGATGACTGGTGCGTAAGCAGACCTGTAAAATAGGAGGTGATAATTAGATATATGTAACGATCAGAAATGAGTTTTTCAGCAACACAGTAACATAAGTGCCAATCTACTATGGTCTCCATGGCCAAAAAAGGACCTATTTCTATGGGACTTGCAGTTCATCTTGTAAATGCCAGTATTTTAAGGAGGTCTATACATGACATTAAATAGTCAATGACAAAAAGTATACCGTTAAGGATTAAAAAAGAAAATAAAAATAACCTTGTATTTTACATTTAAAAGTACAGATATTCTTAAATACAAGATCACTGGACCTGGATGAGGCTGCACTGGATGAGAACCAGAAAAAGTAGTTAAGGTCAGTATCAATTAAGTTAAGTAGAAAACAAATTTAAGAGAATGAAATGTGCATTTAATAAATTTGAGGACACGTGAGTAGAAAGGAAGCAACTTAAGTCAGTAAAGTAGAAATCACATGAAAGGCAAAAATTAGTTAATATAGTCAACCATTATTATTACTGGTGATAAGCATAATGCAGGGTCAAAGTGGAACTGGGTAATAGGTTTAACAATTATGCCACTGCCCTTAACATAAGCCCGCACAAAAGCCTGAAGGTGGTATATACATTATGGAAGAAAAGATTTACAAACTGAGACTAAGCATATCAAGTTAACAAATTTAAAGGTGTTAACGAAAGTGATAGAATTTAATTTCCGGACAAAGGATATACAATTTGAAATACACAAATTCTCAAGCTCTGTGCTAGTGGTGAAAGAGAAAGCATGTGTATTGTTCTAGGTTACGAGCCCTACCAAGAAGTTCTGAAACTGCATTATTCAGTGAAATAAAACACACATAACTCAACCATTCAGTCCAGGAAAAGTAGGACAAAAGGTATTGTCTGAACTAGATATAACATTAGAGGAAAATTCTAAATTTGCAGCTTCACTTGAAATGTCATATATCCGAGCAAAGGAAATTCTGAGTAAATAAATAAATGATAAGTAATAAATGAAGTGAGAGACCTGAAACAAAAATTCGGAAGATATATGTGAATGCAGCAGAAAAGAAAAGCCACACAATAAGAAGGTATTGTAGAGGGCAATACCCAAAGCCACACTATAAGTAGGTATTGTAGAGGACAATACCCAAAGCCACACAATAAATGGGTATTGTAGAGGACAATACTCAAAGCCGCACAATAAGTAGGTATTGTAGAGGACAATACCCAAAGCCGCACAATAAGTAGGTATTGTAGAGGACAACACCCAAAGCCGCACAATAAATAGGTATTGTAGAGGACAATACCCAAAGCCGCACAATAAGCGGGTATTGTAGAGGACAACACCCAAAGCCACACAATAAGCGGGTATTGTAGAGGACAACACCCAAAGCCACACTATAAGCGGGTATTGTAGAGGACAACACCCAAAGCCACACTATAAGCGGGTATTGTAGAGGACAACACCCAAAGCCACACTATAAGCGGGTATTGTAGAGGACAACACCCAAAGCCACACAATAAGCGGGTATTGTAGAGGACAATACCCAAAGCCACACTATAAGCGGGTATTGTAGAGGACAATACCCAAAGCCACACTATAAGCGGGTATTGTAGAGGACAATACCCAAAGCCACACTATAAGCGGGTATTGTAGAGGACAATACCCAAAGCCACACAATAAGCGGGTATTGTAGAGGACAATACCCAAAGCCACACTATAAGCGGGTATTGTAGAGGACAATACCCAGGCAAAGGGCTGTTTGCACTAAAGGGAAAACTAGGAAGCTAAACAGCTTATACTGGTTATTCCTGCTAGCAATTTAGCACTTTTTATTGCCTGCTGCATACATTTTACTTTATTTTATTGCTATTAACTAATCTGCACAGGAAACTGATTTGTTTGCCATTAAAAGCATACTGTAGAGTCTCCTTCCTCCTTTATCTGTTTAAAAACATTCATTTTCTGGTTCACTGTTGTGATAAAGATTTAGTATTGTCCCAGTTCAGATTTGCTGTCTCTGGGCCTGTTTGTTTTTGCAGTGATTGTTCTGAGCACATGACCCAGGCCATCTTGAATTAGCAGAAGCCTTTCTTTACCTTCTTGGCAGGATTGTGTTGATTGGCTGCTAGCTAGTGGGGTTGATTCTTTTGAGATTTTTTTTTTAAGTTGTCTAAGGTTGTATCTTCTGGTATTTAAACCCTAACTTTGAGAATTTCTGTCTATACATACTGAGCAGAGTAGAGGAGGGGCATTGACTACAGCTCTGATCTGAGATATATAACAATAACTATCCTGTTTTTTTGGCTTATTTATACTGATTATTGCTTCTAGCAATTTATATATAGCACTTTTTATTGCCTGCTGCATGCTTTTTACTGTATTTTATTGCTATTAGCTGATCTGCACAGGTAACTGATTTGTTTGCCATTAAAAGCATTCTGTAGAGTCTCCTTGCTCCTTTATCTGTTTAAAAACTTTCATTTTGTGGCTCACTGCTGTGATAAAGATTTCTGTAGAGTTTTACTGTCTAAAAGAGTGTAGGCTAATATTGTTCCCCACCCTCCCTCCATGTTGGTGTCCTGTTATACTTGGTGGCTTTGCAGTTGCCCACCCCTACTGTAAATTTGATCTGGGACACTCCTCCCAGTCTAGTGTCTGAGAAGGCCAACACAATTATCTTTCCTTCTGTACCTCCTTTCTCTCAAAAAAAATGCCTGAATCTCTCTGTATTCTGACTGTGCTTCTCAAACATTCTGGAAATATAGAGTATATTTTAGTGCATTTATTAAAACTGTATTTGCCTTAAATATTGCTACAACTCAAGTGCTCTAGGTTGCACTGCATCTGAATTGTTTTAGTGTGTTTTAGCTGCTTTTCTGTATATGTAGACTAGCTACTTATTCTACTGCATTACTGCCCCTTAAATCATTTTTCAGTTGTGCACTTGCCTTGCTTCATTTAAAAATTTTTAAATTGCTAATCTTTGTAGAGTTTTAATTGCATTTACTGTTTAGAGCTACACACTCTTTGATTATTTACTGTATTATTGAATTGTTTAGCCTGTTTTAACAAAAAACAAACAAAAAAAAAAAACAAAAGAATACTATTTGCTCGTTTCCTGCCTTTCCCTGCTAGTATAGTCCAGATCCCAGGCTTTGCTTGTCCCAGGACTTTATTTTCTGTGCTCAGAGCTATCCAGACCCTGCATTGGTAGAGGGAAGTCCTACTGCTTACCAGTGGTACTCTTGAGCATTGTACTGCCTATCTAACGCTAGAGGAGTGGTTTCCAGCTCTGAAATTGTAATTTTATTAGCCTTTTTGGACTGCTTTCTATCCCTTTCAACTTTGGCTTAAAAATGCATGTGTTTGCACGTTTTTCGCATCATGCAGCGCTGCAGGGCTACGGTTAAACTATTCCACATGCCAGAAAGTCTGCTCTTCAAATCATCCCTTAAAACTAGCTGGTTTCTCAGTAGTAGCACTAAAATTTGAACCCCTGTGAATAGCACTTGCTCTAGAACCTGCTGGAAAGCACTAGAAAGCCTTAAACTGATACAAGCACTCAACTCTCCTTGTCAATAAGAAGAAATTAATCGTAGGCACTAAACGGCCTATAATTGCAAAGAACCTTGCAAAGGTAAGGGAAAATAGCTCTTGTGCTTTACAAAAAAAGCACCTAAACAGGCATGTCCAAGGGTCAGCTTCCGGTGATTTCTCCTGTCCACCTGGTGAATCTGGGCATACTGGGGCAATGCAGCAACTGCCTCATGTACACAGACAACCCTCTTCTCCTACCACCCAACACTACAACCTGCGAGTGATGCACTTACATAGCCAAACTGGAAGCAAAGCTCTCTCCAGCCAAGACAGTCAAGAGGAGCAGGTTAACACCTGCACTACACCTCAAGCAACACATAGCCCTTTAAAACCCACACCTTCAACACCCACATATAGCAACACTAAACCCACATATGCGGAAGCCCTTAACATTAACCTGCCCAAGCAACAAGGACCTCCAAAGCTGAAATACAAACAAACACTAGTCAGAACCAAAGTGACACACAGCTCACAACACCAGTGTGCCACCCAACAACAACCCCTAAGGCAAGACGATGTATCCAGCACATAGGTGACTCTAGAGTCAGGGACACTGATGTCACTCTCACCAGGCTGAACAAGGAGAAAATTACAGTCAGCTGCCTGTCTGGTGCCAGAATCCGCCATATAACACATGCACTCAAGTCACTCCACAACAGGTACAAATATGACTCTGTCATTGTCGATGTTGGAGTGAATGGCTTAAGACGTACCTCCCTGGACTGCATGAAAAGAGACATGGAAGAGCTCTCAGATCATGTGGCCCAGGCAGGTATGACTCTAGCCCTAAGTAGCATCCTTCCTTTGCCCAGAATGATTCCACAGTAAAAGGACAAAATGATTGACTTCAACAATTGGCTAAGCATCGGATGTCATTCAAAGGGGATCTAGTATCTGTCTGCCAGGGAATACATGATCGACAAACACAATGCTTTGCCAAAGATGGTCTGCACCTTTCACCCCTGGGATTCAGTTTACTAGCTAAAGCTCTTGTCACCCCTATAGTGCTTTTTTTAGGCAAGGTTCAACGGACAAAGCCATCACTGTGACAGATACAAGCATGCAAAGTCTGAAGGTAATGCCACTCAATGCTAGAAGTCTAAACCTCAAAATGCACTCTCTTGAGGCACTCCTAAAAATGGAGAACATAGACATCTGTCTGCAGTAACTGAGACCTGGTTCAAGGCTCCAGAAAGCACCCCTGCAATACCAGGTTAAAACTCTGACCACACTTCGGCCACCAAACCAAGACCAAAACAATTAAAGGTGGAGGAGTTTCCATATTCACACCCCCAGGCTAGTTGCCCAACACAATGCATCTGAAATTCTTCAGGTGCGACTAACACTAGGTAAGACTGCAATCCAAATTGTAGCTTGCTACAGATCCCCCACCATGCCCCAATATTCTCACTACACCATTCTAAACATACTGGAAAATATTAAGATACAACCAAACACCCTAATACTGGGTGATTTCAACTAACCTGCCATTAACTGAGAAAACTACTCATGTACCAACACCTTTCCCCAACGGTTCTTGGAATTCATAAATTCCAACACCCTGGATCAACTAATCCATTGTCTCACCATACGCAAATCACCCTTGACATCCACATCCCACCCCCACCCCCCAGTAAGGAAACCTCCATAAAAAACTTCTCCAAAGCCAACTTCATGCTACTCAAGTCAGAAGTGACAAACTTCATGACACCCATGCAGACGGGAGCTGAAAGTTCAACTGCTGAACCTTACACTAAGGCACTGTACGAGTGCATCCACTCGTGCAATAATTGTGCCATCCCAAATAGAACCAAGATGCTATCATCCAAAAAAAGGAAGCCAATCTGGTGGTGGTCTGCCATAAACAAACTTTACAACAAAAGGAAGAAACTGTTGCAGAAAAGAGGAAAATCCCAGGATGCAAAAAACTCCCTTACCAGCCTCAGTAAGAAACTGAGATAACTCATAAAATCCTCCAAAGCTAGTTACGAAAATAAAATTGCCAAAGATTCCAAAGACAACCACAAGGCATTCTATAGTTATGTCAAGAATCTAAATGGCAATGCTCAGATCTGCTCTGAGCTACAACAGAATGGCATTAAATATACTGATCCCAAGGATATTGCCAATATCCTGGCAGATCGATTTAGTGCCAACTTCACCCCCCTCTTACCCCCTAAAGGGCCCATATGAATACCAAAAGATTGCCAAATTCCAGTAATCATGGCCACACAGGTAGAAACTGCACTCTCCAAAGCTAAGAATACAGCATCCATGGGACCAGATGACATCCCGGGCTGTGTACTACATGAACTGGCACCTCACCTAAGTGTCATGTTTAATCATAGCCTCACCTCAGGCTTCATGCCCACTGAGTGGTGCACAGCTACAGTTACCCCACTCCACAAGGGGGATCCATCTTGGATCCTGGGAGCTACTGTCACATCAATCTGACGAGCCTGATCTGCAAGGACATGGAACACATTATCATTTAACTTGCAAAGAAATTGGCAACCTTCAAACACTGGACCCCACCCAGTTTGGGTTTGTGAAGGGCCGATCTTGTCTCCTGAACCTGATTGACTTCTTTGAATCAGTCTCCAGAGCTGTGGACGAGGGTAAGGTAGTCCACACAGTCTATCTGGACCTTGCCAAGGCCTTCAAAACCATCCACCACTCTGGAATCATAGATAAACTTACTAAGCTCGGCATAAATCCCTACGTCACTCGATGGGTTGCCAACTAGCTTACTGACAGAACCTATCCTGTAAAAGTAACTGACTCCAAATCCAGCTCCAGACAAGTGGAATACCTCGGGGTTCAGTCCTGGGACCGCTCTTGTTTGGCATCTACTTCTCTGAAGTACAGGCCAGCACTAAGGGACTCTGGCTAACTAAGTTCACAGATGACTGCAAACTGGGAGCCATTACTGAATCCCCAAATGATGTAGATATTCTCCAAAAGGTTCTTACAGAAACAGATGCTTGGTGCCAGAATCATTGGCTCACGCTTAATGCCAAAAAATTTATAGTTATCCCCTTTGGGACAAACCGTGTACCCATGAATTACTACATAGGTGGCAGTACACTAAACACCGAAAGTGTGATGAGAGACTTAGGGACACAGGTGGGCAGTGGTCTCACCTTCGATAACCACATCGCCACAACAGTCAGGAAATCCTTCTATGTGGCATGCCTCATCACTAAGGGCTTTTCATCCAGAAAAAAGGAGGTCATTGTCCCACTGTACTCATCCCTCATTAGACCCATTATAGAGCACAACTTCCCATTTGGTATGTACCTCACAAGACGTTTGCAACAGCTGGAAAGGCCACAGAAATACCTCACTAAAAGAATCATAGGCCTAAAGCAGATTCCCTATGCTGACCGTCTAAAATAACTCCAGCTGTACTCTGTCGCATGTCGTCTACTCAGAGGCAATCTCTGCTTAACATACAAGGCCATGTCAAACCCTAAGCTGTTGGACATACTCCACTTAAAGAAATCCCAATCCCTCAGAGCCACATACTCCAGGGATCTAAACCTTGTCATCACAATGAACAAAATATGTTGGAGGGATATGTTCCTGACCCAGAGACTCCCCATACGCTGGAATGGACTGCCCATACATGTCAAGCAGAGCACCTCCTTGGCCCTCTTCAAAAGGAACCTTGACAATTGGATGGGAGATGGGAAATTCACCCCAGAGATCATGTCAGTCACCCTGCTAGACAGGGGTCCAGTGAAGTAAATATTGTGAGAAAAAATATCCAGGGAACTGTTATGGCTAGGCTTGTATAGGCCCTAGGGCTGATAGCCTAGTACCAACCTATGAACCTAAATAAATAGATTCTTATCCTAGCACTTATCTGTAAAGTTCTACTTAAAGGAACATAAAACTGGAACTCCTCTATAAGTTAGAATGTCATATTTCAATGAGGAAAACCTTACATTATGGATATCCATACACCTGTATTGTATGAACAATAATGTAATACCATTATTACATAAGCAATACTCATCTCTGTAACCCATAATTAATCCTTCAGGCGGTCACTAAGCACTTTCTGGTAAATCAGGAAACACTAGTACAGACATGAGTCAACATTAAGTTATCAGCGCTTGACAAGTCAATTAATTGTATGTCACATTCTTGCCTATCAGCAAGCTGGGGAGAAGTTACCTTAGCACTATGGTTAAAGTAAATGAACAAAAACAAATAATTAAAAGTGGTAACATTTTCATTTGAACAAGAAACACGCCCCTTTGCTTGCTTGTTTAAAGTACAATTCTTACATTTTATATGGTTTATCAGGGTTCCTATTGGAACATCGAATTTCCAATTGTTCTAATCACTAAAGGTCAATCTTTAATGATCGAACAATTGAAATTCAAAATGTTTAAAATAAACATTAAAAAAAAAAAAAGAAAAAGTAAAGGGTGTAGGCAAGGGGGCAAGACTCCCCGCACCCCCACTACTTAAATATACCAACTCTGAGATCGCACTACAGTGTAGGAAAGGGAAATCTTCCCTTTCCACATCGTAGTTAAAGTGCGATCTCAGAGTTGGTATATTTAAGTAGTGGGGGTGTGGGGGTGCAGGGGGGCTTTTTTTTTTTTAATTTCAAAGATATAGTTTCGACCATATGGTATTCAAAGTTCCGTAACTTCGATTTTGTAATAGGTAACCGGTTTATCATGACAGAATACCACAAATCCAGTGCCACTATTATGTTACAGCATGATAAAAGTGTTGTGTGTGTGGACTGCATTTTAAGTGCTGCTAGGTTAAATAGGAAAAGGCAGGTATGATCAGGAACATAGTACAATCAGTGTTTTAGGTATTGGTGAGTTAAACATGTGAGATAAAATATGTAGGAATATAGAATTGTCAATTATAGGGAACCTCAGGGAGAAGGATCCCTTAGCTGCAGGGGGATTTCCATCAAGAGTTCATGACCTTCTTGTACATCAGATGATATGGTGAGGTGCCAGGATTCTTTGCCATACACTAGTGATCAGCACTCTTACATGTGATCACTCGTGCACAAAAAAAATAAAAAAGTTTTGCAAGACACATTTGAGATAGCAGTGTCCCAGGGAGTTCTCCCCCTTATGCCAGAGTTGGCATATACAGACAGTAGTGGTACGGGTGATGCAGAGGCACTTTAACCCCTGGGAAAAAAAATCTACATTCATATATCTGACTGTTGTTTATGGTCATGTACATTTTGTTTTGAGATGACACAAGGGACTGACCACTAGACTGTCAGATTGTCAGAGACAGATATGGTGAGAATCTGTCTGTTATATCTAATGTTCTGGACCCTTCTAGATGATTCATAGTTTGTGCTGAAAACCAAGCAATACTAAAAGGGATGGAAAAAATGTAGGGCTGTTCAAGGAAAGACCTTAGATGGTTAAAAACTGACCTCCCAAATTTGATACTAGTCCCTGAAGTCCAGTTAAGACAATAATAGTAAACCCCCTAGAAGGTGTTCTCAGGTAAAAATGCTTAAACTGCACCACAAATGTCTATGGTATTGTATTTAAATCTGCTGGGGCCAATAACAGCCTTTACTCTAATGGCTAATAAAGATGGTACATGTTATATTACAATTGTACTATAAACTGTAAATGTGTCTGCAGATTTAATTTGGGAGCTTGGGGCTGTAATGGAGCCAGAATTGGACATGATGTACTAGCTACAGGCTAGTGGTGCAGCTATGTGACCTGTGGATGACCTGGATCTGGGAGATGTAGAAATAGAGGCTGCTGGCTGGAAACCGAGGTAAGGCAACTTAGTAAGGTATGGCAACTACAGCACAGAAGGTTTAGAAGAAACTGCATAAGAATCTAAGTGTGACCATTTAAAATATTAGGAGGCATGCAGTCCTAAGATATATAGACCAAACTGCCAAAAAAAAGGAAAAAATGGACTTGGGGGTCTGAGATTGCCCTCTTCAGAATATGGTATGGTGATGTTAGAAAGTTGTTTTGGGAAGTGGAAGATTTATCTTCTCGTTGGGGGTACAGGAGTTGCCTCACTGCAAAAAACAGTGACAGCTGATGTAAGAATGTCATTTGTCTTGATAAAGCAACATCAGTTTGGGGCAAGAATGTGATACAAGAACTTGAGCAAGAGGGAGTGTATAACTATTTGGGAATTGATGAAAAATCAGCAATAAAACACGAACAAATGTGAATAAAACTTAGTAAGGAGTACTTTAGAAGACTTAAATTAATCCTAAAAACAGCGTTGATATCTAAGAACAAAATCCAAGCTATAAACCAATTTGCTCTTCCAATCCTAACTTTCAGTTTTGGAGTGATTAACTGGTGTTTCTGGTATTAACAAGAAAACAAGAAGGATGCTTTATGGTCATCTAATGATTTACAAAAATCCAGTGCATACCAAGATTATATATTCCCTGGTTAGGAGCTGTTTATGGAGTTGAAAATTGAAAGATATATAATACTGGAATAGTGAAAGTAGTCTGGTATCACATACTGACCTGACCCCCTCTCAAGACCAGTGAAAGTTAAGAGGAGAAGGAAGAAAAAATCCAAGACTGAACTCCTGCTTAGAAGCTACTGCAGTGTCAAACGGAATCAAAAATAAACCAGAGAAGATAAAAAAAAAAGCAGTTAAAATGCAAAAAAAACAAAACAAAAAAAAAAAAATTGAATGAAAAGATCAGCAGGCATGAAAGAAAATGTGACATGAAAAAATATAGTTGCAAGTATAGAAAAAACCTGAACAACTTCATGTTGTTGATCATTGAATGCAGGAAAATGGCGGAGAGGCAAATTCAAAAGCAAAGGATGAAAGTTAATATTAAGGCATTCCAAACACACATGTTGTTTTACAAAGTCCATTGAATGTTGTGGAAAAACAAAAAACAAAATAATTTTTTTGTAAAACAGAATTGGAAATGATTGCACACTTTGTTGCTTGTTGTGACATACTAATGGCAGAAGGACTGTATATTGAAAGGCATAATAACATGGCAGGAATATTGCACTGGGGATTGTGCAAATATAATCTTGACATAGCTGAAAAACACTGGAAACCTGAGCCACAAATTATACAAAATAGTCTACATCAGATGGGATCACCCATTACCAATGGTCCAAAAGACAGATGTGAGAAAACCAGATAATAGTGGTCCATGAAAAGATTATAAAAGTAGCATTGATCATTGGAATCTGTACACCCAATGACTACAGTGTCTTATGTAGCGAGAGAGACAAAGTCGTAAAATATCAGGATTTGCAGGCAGAAATGATAGCAATGTGGAAGAATGATACCCAGATAGTTCCAACAGTTGTAGGATTAATGGGTTTTATAAAAAAAGAATCTACAATCACATTTAGGATACATGTAACTCCATACGAGTTGCAGGATTCACTACTGGCCACATTGCAAGTGTTGCAAAGAGCACTTCTGGCTGACATCAAAAATTGAAACAAAAAATTGAAACAATATTACTTTCATGCACTTTAATTATACTTTGACTTGGGAATGGGGTCCATTCCCATCATGGTATTAGAAACTTAAAAGATTTGGAGAAATTAAGAGAACATCCAAAAACAGGTATAAAGGAGAGGAGCAATCTTCAATATTTAATCTGGTCTGTATTTTTTGGTCATATTTCTTCAGTGTCTAGAGACTCTATAATTAGTTGTCAGCTTTCAATAGTGACGCTGAAAGAAACTTGGAAAGACCAGTTGGCCTAAAGTAGCTAGGGGCAAAGTGGAGTGAATAAAAATGTTGCAAGATAGAGAAAGACGGGGGAAACGAGCTTGGACCAGTCCAGGGAGAAAGACAATGACAGAGATAGGAGAGGGGCAGGAAGGGTGGGCAGAAGTCAGGGTGGAGGGCAGGCCAGGATGCTGGACACACAGAGGATAATGGAGGACAGGCCAGGATGCTGGACACACAGAGGATAATGGAGGGCAGGCCAGGATGTTGGACACACACAGGATAATGGAGGACAGGCCAGGATGCTGGACATATAGAGGATAAGTAGAGACAGAGTTTCTTGCATCCTTTCCAGCTCTGACATGGTCACTACGGGGACATAGTAGAGGAAGAATCAACAAGAAGTTGGGGTGGCTCAACTTCTAGGTAGCCAAGCAGTTGAAAAGGAGAGATAGGAAGTATAAAAATAAATGTGACGAGAATTGGTGAGGCATCCTGTGATGGTGGTAGGGAAAGAAGGATGTAGAAACGCAGTAATACCCAGCATGCAACACAAGACGAAGGAGAAGTGAAGGGGATGGGGCAGGTGTAACATGTGAGCAGACACAGAGGGTCAGACAGATTCTTTGTAGCACTGGAATATAAGAGGTCAAAAGGAGCGCTACAGTGAGGGAGGGATTGAAGGGGTCTTCTCAGTGAACTCGGAGCAGAAGCACTTCATTCTTATCTGAGAGGTTAATAAAAAAAAAAAAAACACGTTATAAACATGTGAAATCAAAACCCTTTACTGGATGTTTCATTGGGTTTTTCATGTTTGTCATCTGTGCTTATTGTATTAGTTTGTATTGTTCAGCATGCTTTCCCATGCCATTGCAGTCATTTTTTTTGTTATAGTGTCCTGTGAGAATGATATAGGAAGCATTATTTAAGTTAGGAGACCAATGTGTTCTTAGGATATTGGATATACTTGATGGGCTATATTAAATTAGAATGTCTGTTTATTGTATCACTTGTTAATTTCAATGTAACTAAATACTGTTACCTTATTACTTTTGTACCTGGGCTGAGCTTGCAGCTGTTCATTGCATGATCATTTTTTTCCTGGTAAAATAAAACTAGTAGAGCATGAAAGAAATTAAGGGTAGTAGTTCCATGGCACCCCTGTTATGACACGAGGTTAATGAGGTAATTTTCGGTGGAGAGGACTGGGGAAGATAGTCATTGATGATACTAGATGTATGCTGAGACAGACCTGCAAATATAGTGTCAGAAATCTATCAATAAAAGTGGTTTTATTGACAAAATGCCTTTATTGTTATAATGGTTTGCTGCACTGTATTATATGGTGTAACTTGTCATTTCTCTCTGACTTTGCTGTTTGTATACAGAGTTTTAATGTTAAAAATGGTAGTTTTAATGTTAAAGATGGTTAACGCTGGTATCCGTGAACTATCAGTCGAGAATGAGTGGGTGTACTTAATGGGCTGGATGTGGAAATGTATTTTGTATTTAATATCAAAACAAAAGAATATTTGGGAAAGGATTAATGCCAGAAGGCATTCTATGCTGGAGACGGCGTGTCTACTTTACAAGTTGTATATGATTGAAAAAGCCTGGTCCTGTATACGGAGAAGTGGCAACAACACTTGTCAGAGTCACTCATGCTCACCCATACTGTTAATATCTACAGAATTGCTCTCAGAGGTGGTCCATGATGTCCTTCAAGGATGCATCTGCAGTCATAACATATGGGTTGTCCTGCCTCAGGCAGCCCTTCGGTCGGCCGGATTCCAAAGTCTGGGTCTGGCCTCGGCTGATGTCGCACTTTCCCCGACGTCAGAGCATCTGGGCTACAAAAGCATCAGCCGACGCCATTTTCCTCAGTCTTTCTTGCCGCGCGGTGCCCGAAGCAGAAGCAGTTCGCAGGTGCCGGTCGGTCAGCTCCTGTGATTCAGCTACCGAAGACTTCGAAAAAGCTAAGTACCCCGTTGGGGACTCTTTCTTGCCTCAGCCGATGTCAGATAAAGTAAATAATTGTTTAACTTGTGGGAAACAAATACCTCATAAGGATTTCCACTCTTACTGCCTCCCTTGCTTAGGCCCAGACCACGACGTCTCGGCCTGTTCAGCCTGTGCTTCCTTCAACCGACGAACTCTCAGACGTCGGTCGGAGTTTGCAGAGGAATTCTTTGGGGCTAATTTCACATATAAGATGCCGTCAGAGACTCCGACATCGCATTTGGTGAAAAAACGGAAGGAGAAGGACAGACACTCGCGGCCCGCGGTTTCGGCTGAAACCACGGTTAGGCCTACTGCGAGTGTCTCGGTTTCGGCCGAAACCGAGTCCTCGGTACTTCCTTTAACCGAATCCACTCAACCGACCACCGTGGCCCTGGAGGCCCTGGCTGAGTCTGCTACTGAGCTACCTACTGAAACCAGTGCCCAGGAATTGTCCGACACCATTCCTTTGGACAAGTCTACTCCTGCACGTGGTGCAGCCAGACCCCCTGCATCCGTGTCCATTAAGGCTTTTTCCAGGGCTAAAGCTGCTAAACTTGCTAAAGCTTTGCCTCCCAAGACTACCTCTCAGAGACCTTCTTCTAGTTCTCAGATCCTCAGCCTTGCAGAGGATCTTAAATTAGAGGTTCTCAGCCTCACCCAGACAGGGGCTCTCACCCACCACCAGACAAAAGGCCCAGGACTGAGCCCTCTGACCAACACTCTTCAGATGAGTCTACGGATGGATCTGTGTTGTCAGATCACCAGGAGGAGGCTTATTCGGCCTACGAGGATTCTGATGCTGAAGAATCTATACCTTCGGCCTCCCCTCCTGAAGAGTTTTCCTTTGGTGAGACACTACACTCTGAGAGAACATTTTCAATGGCAGGGTCAGGAATTTTCTGATTCTAGAAAGAGATTAAGGACCTTTTTACATTTACCTCAGCATAGGCCCTTAGCTATACCTCCTGTTTTGAATGTTATTGATGATGTGTACAATGATGTTAGTACAGGCCGTGATTCTCTCCCTCCGGCTCCTGCCAAACCTGATAGATACTACAGGGTCCCGGATTCTCATCTACATCTGTACAAGGCCCATTCTGCAGTCCCAGATACTATTTCTCAGGGCCCAAAAGGGGTTGCAGCTGCCACTGCCAAAAATCCTCTACCTTCTGAAAGGGAGTCTAGAGCTTTAGAGAGATGGGGAAAGAAGGTATATACTTCTGCAACTCTTTCCATGAGGGCATTAAATTGTCAATTTCACATGATACAGTACCAAGAGTATTTGTTAGATGAATTGCATAAGAAGCTTTCCTCTTCTGAACCCCTTGACCGTAAATCCCTTCAGGATCTGGTACATAACTCACAGCAGGTTAGTAATCATTTTTTGCAGTGTGGTTATGATGCACTGGAAGCTTCATGTAGGTCAGCTATGACTGGGGCAGTTATTCGTAGGCATGCCTGGTTGAAGGAACAATCTTTACCAGACCATGTTAAAGCTAAACTCTTGGATGCTCCAATGGAAAAACAAAAATTATTTGGTTCCTCGGCTCAGGAGGTCTTAAAAAAGTTTGAAGAAAAGGCAAAATCTGTGCAAACAGTTAAGGACTTTCTGCAAGTACAACCACCAAGATTCAGCAGAAACTGGCCTACTAAGAATTGGTCCTTTCCAGACTCGGACAGATCCCATAGGGGCAGGAACAGGCGTCCCAGAGGTAGAGGGCAAGCTAGAGGCTCCTACAGAGGCTGTCAGTGGCAGCCTGCCAACCAGAGAGGTAGTGCAGGAACAGCAACAACTACTACACCTGGACAGACTCAATGACTTTCCTTTGATTCCGCCGACCAGGGCTCAATTGGAAGCACCATTGGGCGGAAAGCTTTCTTTATTCTCAAAACCTGGCATTACATTACAAGGGACACATGGACACTGCAAATAATAGACAAAGGATACAGGTTCCACTTCCACACTTAGCCAAGAAGAAACGGAATGCCAAACCTGCCACCAAATCAGAGGGTAGAGGCTTTAAAGAAGATCAACAACTTAATACAAATGAAAGCCATAGAAAAGGTACCTCTTTCAGAACAAGGTCAAGGATTTTACTCAAGGTTATTCCTTGTTCCAAGAAAAGAAAATCAATGGAGGCCTATTCTCGACCTGTCCGCACTGAATACTTACCTCATTGTGCCAAAATTCAAGATGCTGACCCTACAGCAACTTCTTCCCATGTTGGGCAAGGAGTCTTGGCTGGTGACTCTAGATCTCAAGGAGGCATACCTGCATGTCCCTATTCGGCAAAGTTGCAGAAGACGCCTCAGATTTCTTGCAGGATCAGAGCATTATCAATTCTCAGCATTGCCCTTTGGCGTATCTACTGCACCCAGAGTATTCACGAAATGCCTGGCATCAGTAATTGCACACTGCAGACTTCAGGGGATTCAAATCTACCCATATCTGGATGACTGCCTTATACAAGCGGACAACAAGAAAAATTTGATTAAGGACTTGGGCTATGCCATCCACCTATTGCAGGCCTTGGGATACACAGTCAACATCCAAAAATCAAGACTTGTTCCATCCCAAAGGATAACCTTTTTGGGTGCAGATCCAGACACAACCACCCAAATGGCCTTTCTCACAGAAGAAAAACAAAAACAACTTCCGGATTACTTCATGAATCTGACAACACAAACTCAGCTAACTGCAAGGAAAATCCTGCAGGCCCTGGGTTACATGGCATCCTGTATAATTCTGATTCCACAAGCCAGGCTGCATATGAGAAAATTACAATGGTACCTAAGGAGTGTATGGTCTCAGCACAGTCACAGTTTGGAAACTTTGATACCAATCATTCCTTGCCTTCAAAAGGAATTCCTTTGGTGGGCACAAGCCTGCCAGTCCAACAGAGGGTTGCCTTTCAACAAACCAAAAACACAGCAAACCATCACCACGGACGCTTCAGACCGAGGATGGGGAGCACACATGGAGGGCAAATGTATCCAAGGCCTATGGTCTCAAGGACAGTTGTGCATGCACATAAACCAAAAGGAAATGCTGGCAGTGATGCACGCAATCGAGGCCTTCAAACTTTTCCTCCATCAAGGCCACCTGTTAATAAGGACAGACAACACCACAGTCATGTGGTACATAAATAAGCAAGGAGGCACGCATTCCTACCCTCTATGCAGGCTGGCCATGAAGCTTGAAACTCAGTATCCAACTGCAGTCCCAGTTCGTGCCAGGGAAAGAAAATGCACTGGCAGACAGCTTGAGCAGAATTACCATGGATGCACACGAATGGATGCTGCACCCAGACATCTTTCTACTCATAACACAAGCATGGGGAAAGCCGGAGATCTGTTCGCCTCGCCCCACAATCACCAACTGAAGACATTCTGCTCAAGGACATACCACCCACAAGCTTGGAGGGTGGACTCTCTCTCTTTCAGCTGGAAAACTCTAAAAGTCTATGCCTTCCCACCTCTCCCATTAATGTCCAAGGTTTTACTGAAGATCAGGGCAGAACAGCCAAGAGTGATTCTGATAGCTCCAGACTGGCCAAGGCAGCACTGGTACCCACTATTGAGGAGCATGTCACAGACGAAACCGTGGCCTCTACCCCTATGGCCACTTCTTCTGACGCAGAACAATTTCAAGATCATGCATCCCAACTTGAAAACATTGCAGCTAACTGCCTGGAAAATCCCATAAACCCCCCTCAGAATAACTTATCACAGAGAGTAAAGGACATTATTATGGAAGTTCGCCGGCCTTCCACAAGGAAGACATACTCAGCAAAATGGAAAAGATTTCTCATTTGGAACACAACAAAAGGCTTAGATGTGACAGTGGCGAGCATGGCACATATTCTGGAATACTTAGCAGAATTGTACCACAATGGCCTGTCCTATTCTTCCATTAAGATTCATGCCTCAGCAATTTCAGCAGAATACAATGTTGATCCACCTATCTTCTCGCATCCTCTCCTCAGGCAATTTCTGAGAGGAATCAAAAACATCAATCCTCCAAGGAAACCTCCTTTACCTACTTGGGATCTCAACTTTGTGCTAGAGAAACTAACACTTCCTCCCTTTGAACCAGCAGCATCGGCGGATCTACAGTTTCTGTCTTGGAAAACTGCATTCCTTCTGGCCATAACTTCAGCAAGAAGAGTATCTGAGTTACAAGCTTTAATGGCAGTACAGCCATTTCTTATCTTCCATCAGGACAGAGTTTCATTGAGAACCAATCCTACTTTTATGCCAAAGTGGTATCTAGGGTATCCTTGAACCAAGCTATTCACTTGCCTACATTCTTCCCAAATCCACAAAATAAAGGGGAAAAACTTCTACACACCCTGGATATACACAGACAACTACGCTACTACTTGGATAGAACTAAAAGTTACAGAAAGACTGGGGTTCAAGGAAAAGCAATTTCCAAACAGATAATTTCAAAGTGGATAGGAAATTGCATTCGATTTTTGTTACTCCTTTCATGGAAAGACGGTTCCTGCAAACATTAGGCCTCATTCCACGAGGGCCACAGCCACCACTACAGCCTTCCTAAGAGGGGTGGCTACCAAGGACATTTTAGAAGCTGCTACATGGAGCTCCATGCATACATTTGCCAAGCATTACAATTTACCTTTATATTCCAGATCCAGAGCAGGTTTTGCTACAGCAGTCCTGCAGGGTATCTTAACTACACCATCCTTTTCTTAGTACCTCCTCCCCCAGATTGGCTATGGTATTCTATCCATATGTTATGACTGCAGATGCATCCTTGAAGGACATAGTACAATTTTGTACCTACCATAAATGTAGATGTCCGATAAGTATGCATCTGCAGTCAGGTTTACCCTCCCTCCTTCCCCTCTGTGGTATTCCTAGGGTGCTTACCCCTCCATTAGCTAGCTGGGGGATCTATTATGGTGTATTTGTTTGTATATATATGTATATATTTTGGAAAATGTTTGGAATTTATTGCATTCCTCCAAATTTGGCCTTCCTAGAGGGCACCTGGCATCTAGGGCAAGAAACACTGAGGAAAATGGCGTTGGCTGATGCTTTTGTACCCCAGACGCTCTGACGTTGGGGAAAGTGCGACATCAGCCGAGGCCAGACCCAGACTTTGGAATCCAGCCGACTGAAGGGCTGCCTGAGGCAGGACAACCCATATGTTATGACTGCAGATGCATACCTATCGGACATCTACATTTATGGTAGGTACAAAACTGTACTTTCTTTTACTTGCCCATCTATAGCCCAACATTGTTAACAGGACCTGGTTCTGTGCATCTATAGAATTTTTTTTTTTTTTTTTTTTTTTTTTTAACATGTCACAGTAGTTTTCCAACATTTTTAACTCAAAACTTTACTCTTCCATTAATGTTTGTGACTCATTAGTAATAGTTTGCTACTGTGTCTTGGCTGAAGGTGGAGAGAATGGGGTATATTAATTAATATGAGTGTTTATTTTCTTATTTGTAGTGAAAAATATATAGCAATTGAATATAGCTAGCAAAACAAAATTCCTACACATGTATACACTCACTAGAATTGTCTAAAAGGTTTATGTATCCTCTGTACTGAAATTCAATATATGGCACAACCATAAATGTTCAATGAAGTCCTTCTTGTAGTATTATAAAGAAACTTAACAATGTTCTTTATTGGTCAAATTACCTGGTTTATACTGAAAGTGCAGTTGTACAAAGAGAAGTATCAGTTACATATGGTACAGGATCCAGTACCCATACATGGAGGGTTGTGGCTGCCATACCAATTTAAGGTCTTTACTTCACAGACACAAGGTTTGGCTCTCACCTCTGATGGAAATTGGCTAGGCTTAAAATGGCCCACAAGGGCTGCTTGCCTTGTATTTTCCCCATGGATTGACTCTAGGTCGGTGTATATGGGTGTGGAACAATAAGTGTGTGCTGTATACCTTTTTAACTGAATGAAGGTTATACCACTATGACGGACTAACCCTCCCAGAACTAGTTTTCTTGACATCATTCCTAGAATACAGAGTGGAAACATTAGCTTGACACCCTACCAAGAACAAATGGTCTATTTATATTCCTTGAAGATATTCTGCATAACTAAATGGTAGTTTTGGCAAATGCATGAGAGGTTAGCCCATAGACACAGAGAAAATAATGTATTTTGAAGAATGGGACAGAATATTCCAGGCTTCTGAACCAAATACCAATGTTTTGAACTGTTTCTTGAACACTTTTGCCATGGCTGCTGACAGAATAGTGATGTGTACAAATAGCTATAGCAGCGCCTAACTGAAAATATGAATGGTATATAGAGCATCTTTATGTGATGTGTTAAAGATAAACATTAAAATATCATAGCTTCAGATTATGCAGACATTCTTATTCTTCAAACTTCACCCCTCTTATACTAGGAGTTAATGAATAAGTGGCTGAATATAATTTGAATATTTAAAAAATGCAAATAGTTAGCTACCAAAGTGAAATTATAATACTACTACTTTAGAATTATGCCATTCATCTCTTGATATGCTTTCTTTTCTAAGCATGACGGACCGGTACACCAGGGTCACCCTTCTCAAATTATTCTTATCAACAGTGAAATGAGGTATAGCAATATTTTTATATACTTTTTTGGTGGGGGGAGGGTTATAAATATTGTATCTGATTTGGAGGGTTGCAATAATTCCTTTTTTCAAATCCCTTAAATAGCCTTGGTAGGTGTCTATAGGGTTAAGCCCAGGGGAGGTGGAGCGGATATATAGTAGACAAGTCAACTTTTCTAAGCTGGTATTATAATGAAATTAATTTTAAAGGCAGTTTTCAGCTGATAAGTGCATGAAGTATTTTTATAATATCAGGTACTGAGCATTTTCATGTTCAAATGGGACGCTTGTTATATGGTAAAAGGACATCTTAATGGGCTTGATGTTACTAAAATCATTTATTTAGTGATTTCCATTTTTGACTGGGAAAATATGAATGAGCAAAAAAAAAACCTTTTCAGAGAAGGTCCAAGAAGAAAATTATAGATTATTATATTATAGTATAAGGAGTAAAACGAGATAGAAGATTGTACAATGAAGTGCATAAACTTTCAAATCCAGTAATATAATGAATTTACATTGACGTACATTGGATGAACATAAGTTCCATCCCAATATAGTAGTATAGATTTGTGAGTAATAAGATGGGATATTTTGATTTGATGTCAAAAGATCAAGTCCATGTGGAATGAAGACAGTAAGTAGTGCAGATATGATTTAGATGACAGAGTGGTATAACAGTAGGTAGTACTTGGATAAACTTTCAAAAGAGGGAAACAATATAATGAAGGCTTGCTTTTTTAAATAGTGTGAAAGTTAAGAGACAGGAAATTGCATATAGTACGATTAGGATACAGTGAAATAGCAAGTATTAAATTAAACAGTACTTTTTGATGTTTACATTTAGGGTATTAGGCCTGGGTTGAGCAGGATTATAAACTGGTATTTAGGTATTGTTTGTTACTTTCTGTAAAGTTTTAGATTTTCAATTCCCTTTAAGTGTAGTGGTTGGAAGTTTCTAAGTTTAGGGACATCTCACTATCAGCATTATTAGATTTAGTAACAACTTTTGTGTCTTTCGGCTTTTCCCGGTTAGGGGTTGCCACAGCGGAACTCCAGTCCACTAATGATTGGCAGTAGATTTTTACGTACTGGCTTGCCAGGCCTAACGCACAACCTTCAACAAAGTGATTTATTTTGAGATCATAGTTCCCTGGCCTGGGAATAATACTTTACGGTGTTCTGTATTGCTGGACAGTTTTCTGATTTATATATTAGGATTTAGGTAATAATTGATAGCGAGTAGGTAAGATATTTTAAGAGCTGTAGCCAGTATAGTTGGTATAAGGCTATGCTGTAGTGACTTTTTGTAGGTAGAGCTGTGCCAAATCTAGCAATTATGTTACAGTTGTCTAGTTTTATTTTGGGTGCTATGAAGGTCAGCCTGGAAGGGGGAGGGATAAAAGAGTGAGAGAGCTATTAGGCTGATGCCATATTCTAGTGCTGACAGTGAGATAATGCTCACTTCTTTGTAATAAACTTAGTTTCTGTTTTTTTAATAGCTTGGAGAATGTCTAGGTCGAATTTTAAGTGTTCATCTACAGTGATTCTCAATAGCTTTGATTGTTGTACTATGTATAATCCGGTGTTATTTTCAGAGAGCATTTTGAAATATTGTTTCTGCCCGAGGAATGTTTTGGAGTGAAGAACAATTTAGAAGATGGGGTGAGTTTCTTGACCATGTTTCATGGGATGAGGAGTCCTAGTGGTGAGATCCTTTAATTTTGAGAGGGTTAGGCAGATCAGATGAGGGTGGCATCATCTGCAGATTGTATTATGGCTGCTTGTGTTGAGAACCCTGTAGAACTCCAGTGGAAACTGGTAGGAAAAGTAAAAAAAAAAAAAAACAGTCTTGGAGGAATTTCACCATCTGCTTCTTTTTAAACAAAAGATGTCACAAGAAAAGAAAAATATTTTATGGAATTTGGGTGTTATCCAGGTTCCTCAAAAAATGTTGCCTTTTACTGTATCTAAAGGATATTAATATTTGTTCAATATTGGAAACTCATTTGTTTCACATTTTGAGGATTATAAATGGAAATGACTTCCAAATCCTTTTGTGGCAGACAATTCATTTGACAATCTTGGTAAAAACAAATCTTCCATTTGAAATGACCGAAGCCAAAACATACCCAGAGGGGAGATTTGCTATGACAGAATGCAAGAGACCCATTTTAATGAATCTGTTACTAGTATCAGTATATGTTTCAAATGGTGAAAGTGCATTCTTCCTATGCATCTGTTTAATATATCATCATCCATTGAAAGGCACCCCTGTGTATTAGCTAGGATTAAAATCTAACACTGGATTCATATCTGTGCAAACTTGGATCAAATGTTACAACCCAAAATATAGATTCTGTACTTCTGAAGTAATGAATTAGTGAATGACTTATAAAGCTCTATTTCCTGAGAGTAGTCATTTATTCTGCGTGTTAAGTATGGTGTCGAATACATTTTTGTTCTTGCTTGCTAAGCGACGGAGTAACTGATCATATTCTTTTTAGATCAGTAATACAGATAGAGATGAATATTGAATTCATATCAATCTCTAGACTGAACTGCAGCTTTAAACAGGAGTTATTAAATGAACATAATGTTAATGATCTACTGGAACTTAAGTACAATTCTGAAACTGATGTAGATAAAACATACCATGTGATACAAACCAGACAACATTTAAAGCAACACTGAGTGTGATATTGAGCAGTAAAGCTTTCCATCAAAAAAAAAAAATTGAACTGGAGAAGGCAACTTTTACATTTGGTAATGCAAAAGAAACACAAAGAACCAAATTATGTAGTCAAAATGTTTTTTTCAAGGTGAATTAAAATATTTATTTTACAAATCGACCCATACTTGAAACAATGATGAAGGCAGAATGTGTGAATGAGTTAATATATGTTCTAAATTGTTTAATGTTTTAAAACTAAGACACAGTTCTGACAAAATATTATGAATCAAATATAATAATATTGGTCTATAGGAAACCTCAGGAAATACTTGCTACTTTCTTCAGCACAGATAAATCACTGCATAAATTCACAAGTCACAAAAAATTAAGCACTGTATATTATATTTTTAATTCAAATATAATTCTTTGTCGCATGATATATAGTTTGCAAAATTATCTCTCTTCTGGAAGTAATAGAAACCTTGGCCTCCTTAAACCCAGTAATTGGATCTGATAGTTTTATGCTCCTTTGGTTTTAAGTAGTAGAAACATCAGCATGTGTTTAATTCTAGAAATATATCCAATACCATTTAACAAAAGAAACTGGAGAAAAACACTTAAATCTCAAATTATTTTTATTTGAAAACATAATATACTGACTTAAATTCCTAATCAACATGGGTATTAAATTGGGATCATATCAAGTTACTAGGCTAATGGCCCTAGGGCCCTTACAAGTCTGGCCAAGTTCTACCCTTATTTCAATGATCAGCACCTATTGCCCCTGTCCAAGAGGGACACAGGTGGAAGGCCCATGTGAATTTATTGTTACCCATCCAATCGTCCAGATTGCATTTGAAGAGGGCCAATGAGATGTACTGTTTGACATGAAGTGGGAGTCTGTTCCAAAGGTGTGGTAACCTCTGAGACACAAATCTGTCCTTCCAGCAGGTTCTATTAATGTTGCATACCAGGTTAAGGTCTTTAGAGCGACCAACCTATGTACCATTTGACTTACGGATATGCAGCATTTCCAATAAAGCAGGGTCAGAGATTGCCTTGTATGCAAGGCAGAATCTGAGTAGGCTGTATCAAACAGAATAAAGTGCGACTGATTTCAGGCAATCCACATAAGACAGATGCTGAAGGCCTTGAATGTTCCTTGTGAGAAACCACTGTGCTCTGTCCATTTGCTGCAGGTGCTTGGAAAGGTACATACCAAAAGGGGTGTTGTAGTCTATTATTGGCCTGATGAGGGAAGAGTGCAGGGAGGTTTATAACTTTTTTTCCTGGAGGCAATTATCTTACTTATGAGATGATCAATACAGAATGCCCTTCTTACCACTATGGAAACATGGTGATCAAACGTAAGGTTGCCATCAACCTGTGTTCCCGGGTCTCTCACCACTGAGTGCATGCATAAGGTGTTGCTATCGATGTGGTAGTTAGCAGGAACATTGATTTTACTTAAAGGAATGATAATACATTTTTTGCATTGAATTTAAGGCCATGACTTTGGCACCAATCATTTGTTTGTGTAAGACCCTTTTGTAGGATGTTGATATTGTTTGGAGATTCTATGAGCCCTCCCAGTTTGCAATCATCAGCAAACTTGTCAGTCACAGATATTTAGTTTTTGCTTGTACATTGGAGAAATAGATTCCAAACAGTAGAGGTCTCAGGACTGATGTGGAACACCAGTGGTTACAGGTCTGCTGTTGGAGGTGAATTCCCCTATTTTGACTATATGGGTTCTATCAGTGAGCCAGTTAGTGACCATGGCCTCAAGCTAAATGCCAAAAAGTGCATAGTCATCCCCTTTGGAAAAAACAAAGTACCCACAAACTACCACATAGGTGGTAGCCCCCTAAATATGGAAAATGTAATAAGGGATCTGAGGACCCAAGAATATATTAACCTCTCCTTTGATAATCACATTGCCAAAGTGGTTAGAAAATCCTTCTATGTGGCCCACCTAATCACAAAAGGGTTTGCATCCATTTCAAAAGAGGTCATTGGGCCCCTCTACGAATCACTCATCAGACCCATCATAGAGTTCAATGTCCCATTTGGGATGTACCTTAAAAGACACCTGCAACAACTGGAAAGACCACAGACGTACGTCACCAAGAGGATCAATGGCCTCAAGCAGATGTCCTATGCAGCTCAACTGAAGAAACTCCAGCTGTACTCAGTTGCATACTGCCTACTCAGAGGTGATCTCTGCCTGACATACAGGGCCATGTCCAACCCAGAATTGATGGACATGCTCCACCTAAAGAAAACCATATCCCCTCGAGCCACACGCTCCAGGGATCTAAACTTCACCATAACAATAATAGGATGTGCTGGAGGGATAGATTCCTATCCCAGAGACTTCCCATGCTCTGGAACAAGATTCCAATCTACATTAGGCAGAGCTCCTCACTAACCTTCTTCAAGAGAAACCTTGACGAGTGGATGGGAAGCAAAGTTTACCTTGGGTATCCCTTCAGTGGCTCTGCTGGACAGAGGCACAGGGAACTAATCTAAGGGGGTGGCGAAAGCCAACAAATTCCAGCTAGGCTTATAAATGTCTTTGGGCAGATAACCTAGTCTCTACCTATGAACCTATATGCAGGAGTTTGTCTCTCTAAGTTTGTTTGTACAACCTGAAGTGGCATGTTCAATTTCTCTGTTACAGAGATCCTAACGAATGACTTCCTCGTACATCACCACCTCTCCCTCCCTGTTTGCCTCCTATCCTCGTACATCACCACCTCTCCCTCCCTGTTTGCCTCCTATCCTCGTACATCACCACCTCTCCCTCCCTGTTTGCCTCCTATCCTCGTACATCACCACCTCTCCCTCCCTGTTTGCCTCCTATCCTCGTACATCACCACCTCTCCTCCCTGTTTGCCTCCTATCCTCGTACATCACCACCTCTCCCTCCCTGTTTGCCTCCTATCCTCGTACATCACCACCTCTCCTCCTGTTTGCCTCCTATCCTCGTACATCACCACCTCTCCCTCCCTGTTTGCCTCCTATCCTCGTACATCACCACCTCTCCCTCCCTGTTTGCCTCCTATCCTCAAGCTCTCAGGCAGTATGCACCTCCTTTTTTACAATAAAACCCTGTACCTGACTTACTGAACTTTCCTAATCTGCTGAACTTTCTCCATCTCTCCAAACCTATTTTTATTTCAGACCTTCCTCTTTCCTTTGTCTTTTCATTTCCCTTTTGGGGTTTTCTTTCTCTCGCTCTTCCCTCCCAGATGACTATCCCTCACCGTTGTAACTGCCTTCTCTCTCACTAAGTGCACTGCTACTACTGCAAATTGCCTATTACTGCAGTCTGTACCATTTCCCTCTTGCAGTTCTTTACTGTTCAAATAACTTAACTTGCTGATTGTTTCTGGTTGCTAGATAGGCGACCAGGGCCAGCCCACTCTGTTCTCCCTTGCTAAGCTCAGGGTCATTGTGCTCTACTACTCTACCCCCATTCCCACCCACCCCATTTTCCTTAGGTTTATACCAATGCACACATCACACCTACCTCCCAAGTCTTCCAATCATATCACACCTACTTTATCATTGTCAACTTAACAAATCATTTCACTTTATCCAGCCCCTCCTTATTCTAGTACTCACTGCTATACAAGCTTCTGCCACCTCCCAGCAAGATAAGAAATACACCAACCTCACACAATTCTACTTCAACACAACACTATGTATCTTGCTCACCTCCACTTACCTCTTTACTACTTATCACATCCATCTTATCCCCACGCCCTACTCCCCAACTAACCCACTCTCATTCCCCCATCCCAATCTGTGCCCAACTTTATTATACCAGACCTCTCAATAACACCACTATCTATCTTTTCCCTTATAAATGCATCTACACTAAGAAAACATTAACCCTGTCACTTATAACCAGTAAGCCACCTTCTAAGTTTACCCATCTATTCCTAGTTAAGTTAGCACACATGAAACAAAGTGAGGACATTCACCCCAATCCAGGCTCCCAAATGACATCACTACCAACTCACTCTTATCCTACCACACATACTACAAACTTAACACATCCCCTCAGAATGCTCAAATATCAGATGAACATGTGAAGCATCCTATACAAAATGCCAGAATTCCATGCAGCTTTTCATCAATACTCCCCAGATAGTTATACTTATGGAAACCTGGCTAAACCACATATATATTGCCCTGAAATTGCAACCCCTGATACAGCATCCTATGACAAGTTAGAATCAATAAAAAAGGTGGTGATATTACCATAATGTATAAAGATAATCTCACAATTGAGAGGTTGGCCAACAACCCACCCAACACCAACAACAGTGAAATTCTAATCTCCCACCTTCAAATTAACCACAACAAGCACATTATTATTATTATTCTAGCCATTTACATCCCCCCTGGCAATAGCCTTTCCACCGCTGAAGACCTACTTCACTGGTGTTCTATATCTTACACTCTGGAAACCATATTAGGTGACTTAAACATTGACTGGGCAATCTTCTCCAACAATCGCACCAATTGTATAAACTTGCATGGATTCACACAATTAATTCAGTCCCTGACAAAGGTGAACAAACACAGTAATAAACATTCAATGCTACACTGGGTTCTTACAAATAAACTTTCCCTCTATGGCCAACATGGTCATCAGTTAGGGTTGCCACCTTTTCAAATGGCCAAAGTGGGACATTTTTGGTACAAACATCGGATTTTACAGGCCAGCACATACCCACGGCCAGTACAAAGGATAGAACATAACTTTTTTGCCTAAATAAAATCTTATTCTTGTAGCATTTTAGTTGCTTATCCTGTTTCTTATAACATTGAGGTATTTCAGATACAGAATAACTGTTGTATGCAACTATTACATAAAATATAGGAAATAATTTTGTCCTAAAATCTCAGAACATTTGTTATTTTTACAATTTTTTGTCAGGACACAACTGCCCAAAGAGGGAATGTCCCTCGCAAAGTAGGACAGGTGGTAACCCTAGGTCATCTACCTGACAACCTATGTGACCACCTACTCACTTATGTATACAAGGAGTACACCACCTCTAACAACTTTTCCCCCATCAGAAAAATCTGTATTAAATCCAAACACACCTTGGCTCTATGATGAAACCATAAAACTCTTAAAATTGAGAGAAAACCTGGACCCCATACCAAGAATAAAAAAATACAACACTCTTTCTATAATACTGCAAAATGCTCAGCCTTGCTAAAAATAAGTTAGAGAGAGCAAAAAAAATACACTAGTCTGCAAAATAAACACCACAACAACCCCCAGAAATTTTGGAAAGCCATCAACCACTTACTAAAACCAGGCCACACTTGCACTCCAACCCCATCCACAACAGAAACTACCATAAACATAGCTACTCAGTTCAGCTTTCATTATCAATTCCATCTTATCACTAATAAAAATAGAATCTATTTCTCCACTATCCATACAACTGATGACCTAAATTTCTTCTTAATAAAACCAATCCAAACTAATATGATAAAGAAACTCCTGGCCAAACTAAAGCCATAATCACTCATAGCTGACCAGCTCCCTAATGAATTTCTTAAATTCTTCCTTAAAGAAGCCATTGCCTTCCCAATATCCATCCTTATACACTGATCTATAAAATCACAGTATATTCCCAAGCTGTGGAAAGTCTCTTACATCATACCCCTGCATACAGGTGGAACATCAACAGGTTTCACTGACTACCGTCTGATAGATATACTTTCCCCTTTAGGTAAAATCCTTGAAAAATGCATCCACTCACAACTACTTGACTACCTAACAAAAAATAATCTATTAGCGTCATCTCAGCACAGTTTTAGACCAAAACACAGTACCACTACTGCACTTGTCAACTTTACCAATTCAATCAATCAATTCCAAAATTCTGGACAACTTGCATCCTCCATCTTTCTCTGTCTAAAGCTGTCAGCACGATCTCACATCAGAAACTTATAGATGCTTAATGAGCAAGCCTCCTTAAACCTTTCCGTCATCACACTTCACTGGTTTAAAAACTATCTGTCTGATCGACAGCAAGCAGTAAAATGGCAAGATGAACTCTCCTTTCTTCTACCCATCTCTATCAGTGGTCTCCAAGGAAGTGTACTTGGCCCTCTACTATTCACTTTCAAAAATGAACTACACTTGACTTGTATGCTCTGCACACTCTTGCCCTGAATTCCTTGAAGCTACTCAAAAAGACTTCCTTGCCATTGAAAATTTCTTCTTATTGCCAACTTTTCGTGAACCCCAATAAAACTAAACTCATGCTCTTCACTGAAAAAAAAAATATCACACACTAAATCCTACCTTCATCTTCCATTCCACTAACAACAGTAAAATTGATCCTGTCAAACACACCAAACTCCTTGGTGTTATCGATCGATAAGTCTCATATTTGATAAACACATAGCTACTACCATCAAAAAGGTACACATCAAACTATGGTCATTCTATAGGGTGAAGCTTTTCCTCACTAATGCCACCAAAAGATCAATAGCCAACACACTTCTCCCTGCTGTAACTCACTTATCTTAGGAAAACAGACTTAAATAGTATGGAATCTTGCTATAACAAAATATAGCAACAATTACCACTGGCCTTCCCTACAGATCACACCATTGTAACAAAATACACCAACTCAAATGGCTGGAACTTGCAAGCCTACTAACATTTAGCTAACTAGACTTCACACAGTCTTTTTCTACTCTAGCAACTGCACAGCCCTAAAAGGCCTGATTCACCCTTCATTGCACCAAGAGATCCCTAAGAACAACCAACAAACTATTACTAGACGTAACTATATCCAACAATTACCATGGTGACGCCTTCATATCAAACAAGATATCCAAAATCTGGAATTCCATACTCAAACACTCATCAACACTAATAATGCATTAAAGTTTAAAACACTTCCAAAGGAGCACCTTGCAAATAAATAAATAGCTATAACCCTGGATGATCGATCTCTTCTCTACTACCTCCCCTTTTTTCGCCATCTTCAAACATTCTCCTTGATTCCTTCTCCTTGCTTTCTTCATTTACCCCCCTCACTGAAACCTATCTTGCCCTCTTCTCCCCTCTCGCCCTTCTTTAGTACGTGTCGGTCTATAACCAAATCTGCTCGGTCGATTACTCTAGGCTCTCTATTTCCCAGCAGCGCATCCACAGCATTTACAAGCAGCTGCAACATCAACATGTCCACAGCGATGAAACCAAGTAGTAAAATATCTGCATAACATACCCCCACCGCTCAAGTGTACCTCATCTCAAGGAACGTTCCTAATTTGGGGCATAAAAGCTCATGCTCCTCGAAGTTCCACACATTCCATGTTACCCATTTAACTGATATCCGTGTTAAACAGAACTGAATCATTATTCTCTTAACAGGCATATTCTACATATAAAATAACCATATTTTAACCACCCTATGAGCGTGGCTGCATTACGATCTTGGATATGGAGGGAAAGACAATAATCAGGGAAAAATTAAGCCATTACATACTTCTGCCAATACAACAGATTACTGAGCCTGTGCTGGCAGCTGTGTGAAAGAAGAGGTGTTACCTAACATAACCCCCCTAATAACATTACTAAACTTGAGTATTAGATGAGAAGCATGTACATAGTAGTGACCCTCAGCCACAGAAAACAACCGACTTCACTCAACCACTCATTCTCACAAGAGACAAACATGCGCAAACTGCTCAATGCAGTATCAGTATGCATTCCCAGTAACATCTACATTAAGCTACCTGTCCGAGCTGAAGACTCAAAATTCAAGATGTCTGCTTAGTGTAAATAGCAGTAAAAGTGCATCCTAGCCATACCTCTCAACTTCCTAGAGCAAACACCTGGCCAAAGCTATGGCCCAAAATAGGGCCATTATTTTGTTCTTACAAATGTAGAAAATTGATAGATACCCAGTGCGGCATTATCAAAAATGTTCTGATGGGTAAGATGGCTGAAAGTCAAATGCCTGCAATCATTTCTAACTTCAAGCCATAATGATTTGCCAGTAACATGCCAAATAACCCCAGTTTAATGAAAATAGACCAATGTGAAGCCAAACCTGGACACGCTGTGCATGCCCCACATTCTGTGAAGCAAATATGCAACAAATGGCCAACTTCAGAGGAAGATAACATGCAATAGGTGGCCGTCCATTTCTCTAACCCAGTTGTCCAAACTACCCAACTTCAAAATCTGGATATTCTGCGCATGTCTTCTTCAAAACACCCCCCCCACCAACTGTCAGCTCAGGCACACTTCCCTCGCTCTGGACTCCATGCTCATGTATACTCAATGAGAGAGTTCCAGACTGAAAGGGTCTGTCACACATCAGGATTTTTTTTTTTTTAGTACAGCTATTTGTAGTAAACCAAAAATGAATCACTGTAAACCAAAATGAGTCATTAATTCCTTAAGATATTTTTAAAAGTAAAACCAGCATATTTTAGCTATCCCGTGACCTTCCTAGTTAAAGCTGTGTTCCACCTTTTTCCTAATTGTTCTGAGGATGGCAGGTTAGAAGCTATGTGTGAAATTCTGATGCCTGTCTGTTCTCTTGAAATGAATCCTCCACAATTTCCTAATGACTTGCCCACAAACACGGTTTAGGTTAATTGAACCAAATTTATGAGGCAGGAGTAAAGAAAAAAGGTATACCCCTCTTAGAAATGCAAGCAGCTAGGGGCTGTACATTTAAGAACATGCACTCTTCATTCCACTCATTTCTAGCTGCAGCACCTTACATTCATTACATTCAGAATAATATCATTTTTGGAGGAGTGCTCCAATCACTAACAAAACATTAGGCAAAGCTAATCTTAGCTGCAGTCATTAGTTAAAAATGCACAAGCCTGTCACAGTTGTTTTTCCTGAGGAACGTTAACCTGCAATCTTAAATAAACGAAAATTGGCAACATCCATCTAAGAGCACACCAAGACACTTTACAAAGTCTATGTATAATTGAAAACATTGGCAACAATACTCTGTTGTTTGCAGTTGTGCACAAGGAACCTTCTCTGCTTATTGAGAAGCGATGTCTTTCACAAATTTTGTCAACTTGACATTTAAAATGTATTAGGGGCATACTTAGGTTCATAGGTAGGTACTAGGCTATCTGCCCGAGGGCATTTTTAAGCCTAGTCAGAGTGTGTTGGCTTTCGCCACCCCATTGATTAACTGAGCCTCTCTCAAGCAGAGCCAATGAAGTGATCCCAGGGGTGTATTTTCTGTTACCCATCCACTCATCAAGGCTTCTCTTGAAGAGTGTTAGTGAGGGGCTCTGCCTAATGTAGTTAGGAATTTTGTTCCAAAGCATGGAGAGTCTCTGTGACAGGAATCTATCCTTCCAGCATGTTCTATTTATTGTTGTGGCGAGGTTTAGCTCCCAGAGCACGTGGCTCGCCGTGACTTGGATTTCTTTAGGTGGAGCATGTCCATCAATTCTGAGTTGGACATGGCTTTGTAAGTCAGGCAGAGATCACCTCTGAGTAAGCGATATGCCACTTAGTACAGCTGGAGTTTTTTCAGTCGGGCTGCATAGGACATATGTTTGAGGCCAGTAATCCTCTTTGTGAAGTGCTTTTGTGTGAATACTGTACTTGATACTTTGGTACTTAAGTGAGAATCCTCCCCAGCTTAAAATAGGAAAATTAAGTTATGAATTAGATGTCACTAATGTAAAGGGACAGGATAGTGAAATCAATGTAAAGAGAAAGCAATGGCTATACCTGTCCCTCTGCTCCCAAGTCTACATGTTCAGATTGCAGAGTAACTACCCCTATCCAGTCTCTGCTCAGCACACCATACATGCACTCCTCTCCAACTGCACATGCATCTCCACAAACACAGACACACCACCCCATGAAGAATGGACCAACAGTATGAGTAAAAAAAAAAATTCTGCATACCCTGTGAAAATCACACAGTCGAAAGGCACAAGCAACAGCCTGCCCTGCATCGTTCCCCTCGCCTGCCTTCCAGTGTGTATATATATATATATATATATATATATTTTTTTTTCCTCCCCCCCCCCCCCTTGTGAGAGCCTTTGAAAGAGGGAAAAGATGCCCCACAGTATGTCTGCCCATTTTTTTGCATTGGTTGCATGTATGGTTTATCCTGCACATCACAAAGAAATTCACTGAGTTGTCTTTAGAGTTCACTTTTGAGTGTCTAGTTCTGTCACAGTAGTCAATGAAACTTCTGACAGGAAAAAAGTCAAAAAGAAGTCATAAAAGCTTGATTTTTCTTTAAGTGAACCTGGACAACTATTTGAAAAACTCAAAATGTATAAGAAAATAATTTTTAAGTTTGTAAAACAATCCTGTCAGAAAAAAGAAAATAAAGCAGAGCTAAGACTGTTCGCAGTTTGCCAGCTTGACCGGCCCCCCAGTGAAGTGGCATCTTCATTTTGTCCAGCATTTTGACAGACATGGACTTTTGTTTCTGATATTAACATGGCCACAGAGTTTTCTTTTGCTCCTCTCTGACAATTCATCCGAAAGCCAGATCCTCCTAATGCTGGCCTTCAAGAGGGTTAGGATTTATCACTCAATATGGCTGCATCACACACATGATCTTATATGTTACAATGGAAGATGAGACAAAGCCAGTAAAAAAAAAATTAAATTAAAAAAAAATACTTTTCAAAACTTTCAAAGACTGACAGAACCATATTGAGCTTTTCAATATTGATTTCCACTATACAGAAGATTCATTAACCTAAATGGACACTACTATTACTTTCAATAACTCCTGTAGTAATGATCCCCGTCACGAAACCACTGTTTGTACGTGGAAATTCTGCTTCGTAAATCAAGCAAATAATTAATTCATGAATCAGTCTTAGCATATGAATTGCTGAAAGGTAAAATGAATAGGTATGAATTCAGACAGCTCTGCAGTAAAAGTGTTAATTCTATTACACATCTGGCCCTTTGTACTTTGCTTTTAATGAGGCCAAACTGAAATGTCGTTATTGTGCAGGTTCCAAGAAAGTGGCTTTTTCTAATTTATATTTGTTTGCTGATTTTTAAACCACACAAAGAAATGTACCATGAAAAGCACAGCAGAACATATCTTTCCTTTGGGTTCACTTATCTCCGTTTGTTTTATCTGTTAAATGTTTGCACAGCACTGGCATATTCATCATAAAGAGGTTCTAACTTACTGTCTGTATACATGCATGAAATGGGATTCAAGTTAAATGGCCATTAACGTCTGATAGTTAACTGGCACACACAGGGAGAGAAAAAGGTGGAGTAAGATTAATGACTCAATGTTTTATTGACCACACATAACTTCTCAAGTTTCCTTGACCTATATCAACATTGAAAAACAACACTGTTGAACACCAACATAATTGACATGCAAACACAAAGTTGTAGTGAAAAAAGCCAAACCATACCTATGAAAATCACATACTTAACTAAACCATTTACCTTATAAAGCTGTACATTAAGCATGTCTTACAAGGGTGAACACCCCCCCCCCCCTTCGTCTCCTTGTATATGCTAAATTCGTGGTCACACAACCAAGGGGAAAAGAAAACACAGATTGTAATTTACTGTCAGCTCTATTCCAGGAGCAGCATTTACAATATTTACTAAAAGTGCATCTACCCCCTGACGTGCTACCCACATTGTCCGATACTTTGAACCATGTATCAGCTAATTGCATAAGTGGTCCTTCAACTACAAATACAGATGACCTGTTTCCTAACTCTTATCACATGTTCATATGCTGGCATTTATTGATCTGTGGGCAATCTGTAAATGCATGATTTGGTAAGACTTGGTCTCCGTTCAGGAGAGTAAAATGATTATGTACAGATGAATGAATATCTTAAACAAATTTAAACCTGAACAATCTTTACCACAAATTGTAAGAAAGATGTTATTGGAAAACATTACAAATGTGGTGCAAATTAATTAGGCAGAGGTAGTTCGAAACACAATTGACAGAGGGCTATTCTACTGCAGTGTTGTTTGAAGCTATCAGAGTTGACATTGTTCTAAAATATTTCAACCTGAGCATGTATTTATAGCAAAGTAAATTTCCATCTAGACATTCCATGTTCTACAAGATTGGAAAATGTTAATTTGGAATTATGAGATGGCCATCAATATCAGGTGTCCTACAAAAAAATAGAGTAAAGGTGGTCAGTGGGCACTTATCCTCCCGTCTGCATCATCCTGTAACTGCCTGCCCACTGCTCCATGTCCAGGTCTGCCAAAGAAATTTTTAACCCTCCAGACTCCTCCCAATAGGGTTGGGGTCAATGTGTATCTTAAGCATGTCTGTCTGTCACCATCCTGAGGGAGTTTCATTTAACCTACCATCTTACTACCCCCTCCCTTACAGTTCCCATGTTAGCATCCATGCCATGGGGGGGTGCTATTTTAGTCTTCCTCCATAGCAGCTCAGTAATGTCCCCATTATACCAGCCCTTTGGACCACACCTCACCTCCCAGTAGTGATGTCCACTGCCACCAGCAGGGAACATTACAGAAGACACCCACAGAAACAATCTCTCACTAAGAATGGTAACACTTATCCCTCCCTGCTGCTCGGTCAGTTGACTGAGACGCTAATGGAACCCAGGTAGGCTTAAGTCTTAGTCAAGACATTATCCATCTTGGCCACCAGAGTAGCACAGAGGTATTTGCTTTCACAAATGCTGAAAAACTGTTATTTTGTGACTCAAGCAAAATATTTCATTTTTTTTTTTTTACCCAGCACTGGAGCCTTACTATGAGATTTTTAAATGTTTTATGGACTGCATAGGGATATTGTGCCAAAAAAAGTAAAGCACCAACTAGGATTCATAGATAAGAATGGAATTAGTTGCAGAACAGGAATACCATTCTGCAAATTTTTACCCAGTGTAATCTAAACAATATGAATAATTATAAAAGATAAGTCATATGACCCATGCCTTTTGCCAGCCATGCACAAGGTACAGGGTTGGATCCTGACCACCGGCCAATGCCTGTTTGGAGTTTACATGTTCTCCTTGTGTTTCTGTGGGGTTCTTCCCAATCCTGAAAATCATGTTGAGTGTTTCCACTTCAAACTTACCACTGAATGGAGCTGTGGAGAGCAGCACAGACGATACGTGGTGCCCTATAGGGGAAAGAGTTGTACAGACCAACCACTTTGGCCATCTACTATGGTGCACTGTATCCTCAAGATAGGAGAACATGGATCACAGACTATGCACAGTGGCAAAGCTAGCCACTCAACTTTGTAAAATATGACTCTAGGTTATTCTGTTATGTTGACTAATGTCACCAAAATATGCATGGGTAGTTAACGGTGATAAGTGGGTGGATGACCTGGCCTACTCCAACTTACTCCAGGGACCCATTCTAATGGTAAGAGGGGTGTATATGCCTTTACTGACCAGTTTATCCCTCCATAAAGCCAAGCATCCCTGGGTCAATAAGCTCTTAGCTGGCTGGTGTGATGTTGTGCAAGCTGGGTTACCTGGGATAGCTGTGTTGAGCGAGAGCTGGATGTAAAACCAATTAACCTGCCAAACATGAATTGAGAATTGCTAAATGTAATGTAGATGCACTGTCAGAATGCAGCTTGGAAATGGATGACGTGATGCAGAGGAGGCTGGACATCCTGTGTGTCCAAGAGAGAAGATGGAAAGGCAGTGCAGCAAAGCCACTTGGCTTGGGATACAGAGTCTATGACTCAGGGGGAGGACAGGCTAGAAATGGTGTGGGAATTGTGGTGAGAGAGAGGCTCCAGAAGGGACTGAGGGATATCATCAGAATTAGTGACAGACTCAGGGCAGTCAGAGATCAGTATAATAAAATGGCAGTATTCACAGTCTCAGCCTATGACCCATGGTAGGGTTGTGATAGTGAGGAAAAGAGTGCATTCAGACAACATTTGCAGGGCCTACTAGATAAAGCAGGACAACATAAACTGGAGTTGATAATGGGTGACTTGGTGTCCATATCGGCAAAGACAGAACAGGAGACGAGGACTGCCTGGGTCCACATGCGTAGGGCAACAGGAATAAAGAAGGAGCGGCCATTCTAGACTTCTGTCTGGCAAATGGCTTGATAATATCCAACACATGGTTCAGAGAGAATCACAAAATCATATACAAGAGTGACCAACCTATTAAATAAAGGGCACTGGGATAGAATCAATGACCATTCCACAGCACAAACCACTGGCTGCCACAATCAGATGCAAGCAGTGGTCAGAGAAGGCTCCAAGGACAACAGAGAATAGGCCTGGAAGTTGACTGGAAAGAAGTACAAAGTTCAAGGAATTACTCGGGGCTCTAACACCCCCAAGAAGAGGAGGAAATAGGGGGAGTTGAAGAGGAATGGCAGCACCTCAAAACTGCATGTGAGAGGACTATAAAACTGATGTGTGTGGCCAAGCCAGGTATGGAAATAGGGTACATAAGGAAAGCTGTTGGTGGAATGCAGAAATCCAGGTGGTCATCAAAAGAAAGGAGGAGTGCAGGAAGAAGTGGGAGGCAGAAAAGACTGACCAGGCTAGGAAGGACTGCTGGTTGGTTAACAAAGGTGACACTGTTGCAGGATACAATCCAAAACACTTTATTAAAAATAAAAAAAGATTAGCGCTTTCATCCAAATTT
>NC_056746.1:1343267254-1343274754 GCF_019279795.1 Protopterus annectens
GACATGAACAGTGTTTCTGCGTATCTTTTGGCAGTGAGTCTGGAGATTTTCTCCTCAGGTTTCTGCTTAAAAGGTATTGTTTCTATTTATATATCCTGAGTAACAAAATGAAAGTAATATAAATTGCTGTAGTAATATTCCAGTCACTAAAGATCATTGTCATATATGTTGGTCATGGTAAGACAATACACCACTGAACGATTGGAAAGAGATTACTGATGTTCTGACATATCAAAACAATTGTTCCATCATAGACTTGGATTTAATATGATCAGATGTAGAGCATCAGAATCCGAGATGCATAAAATGAGATACACATGCAGCTCTACTCATTCTGCCCAGCTATTTTTGACATGTTATTTTCTGATGATTAATGCACAGCTGATAGGTGTAATTAAAACATTTTGTGGGGAGTTCTGGACTGTTTATATTAAGAACATACACTTGGAATCCAAACGATGTGTACTACAGTGCAAATAGAATGACATTTCTTCCAGAACAAAATTTTCTTGCATGTTCCCTAATGCAGCTGTGTGCCAGATTCTCTTATTTACAACTGTTGAGTGAACTGCAGAGTTTTATCTTAGGAAGATATAAAATATGGTCAGGTATCATTTATTTTTCTGTTTGTAGTGCATCCCAATTTTTAATTTTCAAAACAGAATTCATAGCTCAATGAACCGGTGGTTTAATTGTACTATAGTTTATTTATTAGCATGCCACATTACACAAAGGAAGCGAATGTGGCAGTTTTAACTTTTTGCAGTACACGAGTCTGAATGTTGTATTTATTTATTTAGGTTTTACATTTGTTCATTGGAGAAGTCCAAGTGGGCATAAAGGCACCTTTGCAGTGAAGGTCTGAGATGAGCTCCGGCATTTACAGTGATAGGTATCCAACTGAACTTATTCAGAGATATGATGACAGCACTTGGAAAACATCGACATTTTCTGGAAAGACAGAGCTGATCCAGACTTGGAGAAAAATTCTGATTGGGAGAGTGGCACAATATCATCTTTTGACAATATCAGACTTATCAAGCCAACTATTGAGTACAATGCCCCCTTTGGTATGTACCTCACTTGCAGCAGCTAGAAGGACCGCAGAGGTTCCTGACTAAATGAATCCAGGGTCTCCAGCACCTATCCTATGTGGACAGGTTGAAGTCCCTCTCAATCTACCCGGTCTCATATAGACTAGTCAGAGGGGACCTCTGTCTGGCTTTTAGGGCCATCTCGGACCCTGCCCTATTGGATATGCTGCATATCCTCAAATCTAACACCACACGTGTAATGTGCACTTGAGATGTAAACATTAATAGGACCTGCTGGTGTGACAGATTTGTGTCCTAGACACTCCCCCATCTGTGGAACAGCCTCCCTCTTCATCTAAACCAGAGCACCTCTCTGTCCTCATTTAAGCGTAACCTGGATGATTGGGTGGGAAATAGAAAATTTACCCCTGGGATCCCAGGACTATATTAGCAAGTCGACAGGGCAAAGCAGCAAATGCCCTAATGCTGACAAGTAATAACTGAAATGCCAATATCTCAGTTGGCCAGAACAGTGATTCTTTTTTTCCCCATGGAAAAAATCGCTGGGCCAGGAACAAAAAAAAAAACAAACTGGCAGACAAAATAAAGTGGGTGGTGTCACTCCCCACATTCCAGCATGTGGGGGGCTGTGCCCCCACAGCCCCCTCTATCTAAATATACCAACTCTGAGATCGCAGTACAGTGGAGGAAATGGCAAATTCCCAACAACGGCCCAGCAATTTTTTTCCCTGGGAAAAGAAATTGCTGTTCTGGCTATTCAAGATTTAGGCATTTCATTTAATGTGTGTCAATGTAACGGCATTCACTGTTCTGCCCTGGTGACATGCTAATATAGACCAGGGATCCAACTTGCGTCCCTGCTTGACAAGGGGGGGGGGGCAGATGCTGACTTTAGGGATATGGCATAATTCTTGGCTAGGCTTGAAAGGACCTCATGGCCATTGACCTCTAGTAACCTCCTAGGATCCTATAATATAAATTATGTTCATCACATAATCATTAATTGTTTTGTGTACAATTGATAGATTCTGTTGTAATGCATTTAACTAAATCTGAGGGATGCTTGTACTTCTTTACATTCTTAGCCAAACAATGAAGTCCAAAGTACATACAGTTAAATGTGTATAATTCAGTAAATGCACTAATAGCTTCTTTCATTCCATTTTAAAACTTGATTTTCTGTGCATTTGTTTGTATGTTTATACACCTTTGTTTGTTCTGCTTTATAGTAGCAATTCAGTGTTTGGTAGTACATGATCATCCTTATGTATCTTGTTGTTGTCTTTCGGCTTTTCCCGGTTAGGGGTTCCCACAGCGGAACTCCGGTCCGCTAATGATTGGCAGTAGATTTTTATGTACCGGTTTTGCCGGGCCTAACGCACAATCTTCAATGAAGGAATGCCCATTCACACATGTCACCACACAGAAGACGCTCTAACTGAGAATCGAACGGACAACGTCTAACTGTGAGGTGACAACGCTACCGCAGCACCACCACCACAGTCATCGTCCTTATGTATATGTAGGTAATCAGTGTGACATACTTTTAGTTGCATATCATCCTTATGTATGTATGTAAGTAAAAGTATGTCACACTGATTACCTAAATAGATCTGTATGATTCTGCTGTAACATTTAAACTTTGCCAATAAATGTATTCATTATTTGAAGCTTTTAGATATTACATGTTCCTCCAAAATTACTCTTGAAATAAAAATAGAACATGTTTTGCTGTGTGTTAGGCCCACAACCAATTGAAATATCACTTTTCTTCTACCTACCTTTTCCTAGAATGCCTTGGCTATGATATTGCCTTTCTTCCTTTATAATTTATGTGAACATCTCAGTGACTGTTGCCTGGAGATTCACATTCTCCTGTGTCTTTGTATCCCTCAGCAGTATATTGGATTCTCTATGCCTGTCTAAGATTTATTGTACTCTTAAAGTAAATTACATACTGCTATACTCTACTCATTTCTGTTTAAGGAGTCCTTGAAATCTTATTTATTTTTTAATGATGGAATCAGCTTTCAAAGTGACATTTACAAAGCTGAAACCTGCCTCTGATTTAGGGAATGTTTGATCCTGGTAATAAGTAGACAGTAGTAGTTTTAATGCAGCACTCATTTGTACTGCAGTGAAGTCAAAGGAGAATCTGAAGGTAGTTAAACTAAAAGAAACTGAAAAGTCTGACATTATGATAAACCATACATGGATTTACATTTAAATTTCGTGCCTGAAGGTTCACAGTTTTTCAATTGTTTTTTTTCTGTAACTCCTGAAGGATACATGCACGGACATACACATGCACACAGTCTCACAAACACATAAAAGAAAGAAAAGCTGAACTATCCACATGTTGCAATGGTGCTTAATGTAGTCACTTTACGTGTTCTATTTGGACCTTCATGTTGCCCCCTTCTCAACTCTTTGAACAGCACTGTGAACTGTAACAGATGATCATGCTAAACATGCAGTGTGTGTGTTTGTACTTGTGAGCTGCAGGGAATATGGTACATAGTTCTTACACTAGTGAGAGGCTGCATTAATGATATTTGCTGGACCTATGTAATGTTACACTGTTGTGCTTAACATCTGCCATATTATGTTTCAATTGACATAAAAAGCCTGCTGCCGCAGAAGCTGATACCATGTGATAGCGGCCTAAAATATAGTTTACTGCTTCGGATGTGTTTTCAATCAAGGCTTACTATAAAATAATCAGGGGTTGTGTGATTAGTAAAGTATTCTGCAGCATTATTTCTGTGTATAGTTCAAGTAACATAATCTCATTCTGCTGAACAGAAAAACATTAATCCAGCAATAACAAGCTATTAAAACAACAGTACTAGTGCACAGATTGAATTGTGGGTTTCACAGACCATAACCCCTTAGCCTACGCATCGATACTCTGAAGTTGTGTAAATAACCTCAAGATGATACACCTCAGAAGAAAGACCTGTAGGTATTCACTTATACAGATGTCCCCATCTATTACAGCAGGAGCTCCCATTGGCTGAAGCTTGCTTGTACTAACTAGTGTTGTTGCAATAGAGGGTGGTTGTCACAAGTTCCATTGCTATGCTCCAAATATATGCTGTTATATGCAAAGGTAAGACTAGACGCAATTATTCAGTGTTTGTTGAACATATGCTGATGTTACTGGTGAGAAGTCTTCTGCTGGGCACAACCTCACTTTTCTAAAGGTGTGCAACAGAGCAGTACTGGTGTTGCAGTCCATTTACACCTGGTTTCTTATACTGCTTAGCAATTACTACACACACACTGTGAACCACAATCTGCATGCTTCTGAATTGCAGAATATGGTTTAGAATTTCATGTGCATAATAATTGCATACCTGTAAGTCCCCAGGTATGCAGTTATGCTTGCACGTATCAAGTGCCAAAATTTTTATGAACTGCATAGGTCTGTGTCATCAGATTATATCATGTACTGAAAAGCCCCACCCCTTTACTCTGTCTCCTACCAACTGTGTTAAGGGTGACCTATGCCTGACCTACAAGGCACACACAAATGCAGACTTCATGGAGCTCCTACACATCTACAAGTCAAACAGCACAAGGGTCACCTGTTCTAGGGATCTAAACTTGGTCATCAAGTCAAACAATACATGCTGGGGAGACAGATGTGTGTTGCAGAGATCGGATATTCTTTGAGACAGGTTTCCTATTCACATTAAGCAGAACCCTTCCTTGGCTCTCTTCAAATGCAGTTTGGATCAATGGATGGTAAATTTCAAATTCACACCTGGGGTAGGGCCTATGTCCCTTATGGACAGGGGCACTCTGTAAGATACTTAATGTACAGGCACAGATCTGTGCCATCCTCTTGTACCTTGGGGTCATATATTGGGTAAAATCAGATTATATTGGCTAGGCTTATAAGAACCGTTAAGCCATTAGCCTAGTAATATCTTATGAACCTATGACTCTGTATAATTGCATGCTGCATTTATGTTTTCCATATTTTTATTTTTAGTACTAAGTTTTCTGATTTGAAGTAAATGACCCCAGAGGCACATTAAAAAAATAGACTTTCATGCAGAGTCAGACCAGACCTGGTTACAGACATTCCTGAAGTTACAGACATTCCTGAAGAGTTCAGTTTTTCTACCCTATTACTTTCCCATCTAGGAGTCAAACTGCTATTTCTATTTATTTCAGGTGGCTTGCTTTAACTCCATTGAATGTAGTTGCATTTGATAGTGCTTCAGATAAATGAGTGATAAAGTGAAACTATCATCTTTTGAAGCAACTAGTCATGCTTTTAACAATTAGATGAGCTTCAGAATATACCATTTGATAGTTAAAAGCATGACTATTTGCTCAAGGAGATTATAGTTCCACTTATAGCTCATTTATCTGAAGCACTATCAAATGTAACTAGATGGGCTTCAGCATATGCCAATTGTAAAAACAAACTTTCTATCATTACTCTCAATTTAGATAAGGGTGATAAAGGGTAGTGAGGGAAAGGTACTCGCAAGAGAGGAGAGTGTGTTGAGTAGATGGAAAGAGTATTTTGAGAGGCTGATGAATGAAGAGAATGAGAGAGAGAGAAGGTTGGATGATGTGAAGATAGTGAATCAGGAAGTGAAGCAGATTAGCAAGGAGGAAGTAAGGACAGCTATGAAGAGGATGAAGAATTGAAAGGCTGTTGGCCCAGATGACATACCAATGGAACATGGAGGTGCTTAGGAGAAATGACAGTGGAATTTTTAACTAGATTGTTTAATGAAACTTTGGAAAGTCAGAGGAGGCCTGAGGAGTGGAGAAAAAGTGTTTTGGTACCTATCTTTAAGAATAAGGGTGATGTGCAGAGCTGCAGTAACTACAGAGGGATAAAATTGATCAGTCACAGCTTGAAGTTATGGGAAAGAGTAGTAGAAGCTAGGTTAAGAAGGGAGGTGATGATTAGTGATCAGCAGTATGGTTTCATGCCAGGAAAGAGCACTACAGATGCAATGTTTGCTCTGAGAGTGTTATTGGAGAAAAACAGAGAAGGTCAGAAGGAGTTGCATTGTGTCTTTGTAGACTTGGAGAAAGCATATGACAGGGTGCCTAGGGAAGAGTTGTGGTATTGTATGAGGAAGTTGGGAGTGGCAGAGAAGTATGTAAGAGTGGTACAGGATATGTACGAGGGTAGTGTGACAGTGGTGAGGACTGCAGTGGGAGTGACAGATCTGTTTAAGGTGGAGGTGGGATTACATCAAGGATCAGCACTGAGTCCTTTCTTATTTGCAGTGGTGATACAGGTTGACAGACAAGATCAGACATGACTATGATGTTTGCAGATGACATTGTGATCTGTAGTGAGAGGAGGAATCAGGTTGAGGAGACTCTGGAGAGGTGGAGATATGCTCTAGAGAGCAGAGGAATGAAGGTCAGCAGGTCTAAGACAGAATATATGTGTGTAAATGAGAGGGAGAGTAGAGGAATGGTGAGGATGCAGGGAGTAGAGTTGGTAAAGGTGGACGAAAGTGTGTAATGGTGAATGTGGAAGAGAGGTGAAGAAGAGAGTACAGGCAAGGTGGAATGGGTGGAAAAGAGTGTCAGGAGTGATTTGTGACAGACTGGTACCAGTAAGAGTGAAAGGGAAGGTCTGCAAGAGGGTAGGGAAAACCAGCTATGCTATTTGGGTTGGAGACAGTGGCATTGACAAAAAGGCAGGAGTCAGAGCTGGATGTGGCAGTGTTAAAGATTTGCACTCGGTGTGACTAGGATGGATAGGATTAGGAATCAGTATATTAGAGGGTCAGCTCATGTTGGACAGTTTGGAGACCAAGCAAGAGAGATGAGATTGCGTTGGTTTGGACATGTGCTGAGGAGGGATGATGGGTATATTGGGAAAAAGATGCTAAGGATGGAGCTGCCAGGTAAGAGGAAAAGAGGAAGGCCTAAGATAAGGTTTATGGATGTGGTGAGAGAGGACATGCAGGCGGTTGGTGTGACAGAGCAAGATGCAGAGGATAGGAAGAAATGGAAAGAGATGATCCGGTGTGGTGACCCCTAATGGGAAAAGCCGAAAGATGATGATGACTTTCAATTTAGTTAAGGCTTTTGACTCAGTTAATTGGTAGTAACTGTTTAAAAAACTTAGTGTAATTTCTCACCTGATCTAATTGCACTAATTTCTAATTTATGCGATAACTCTTGTGCCTGTGTTAAAATTGATTTTTTTCTTTCTTATTCCTTTAAAATACTAAATGGCACAAAAGTGGTTGTTCATTATCACCTTTGCTTGTTGCATTAGCTATAGAACCCATTCCTAATAGTACTAGATCCAATAAGAATATTAATCGTATGAAAATAAACAAAGATTTCAAACTAAAGATTCAACTCTTTGCTGATGATAGTTTACAAACAATAGGAAATTAATAGAATTCATTAGAACATGCAATTAGTTCTATGAGTCAGTGTGAAG